>NC_079171.1:35562032-35564532 GCF_947568905.1 Ostrea edulis
CACACTCCACCATTTTGGCACGGGTGGTTCTGGCAAGGATTTGGTGTAACCGAAACTGTAAACAATTTTATATTGAAAATATTGATTTACCTATAAATGCATTCTAAATATTGTCTGATGTGTAACCCCAGTATCGTTGTCATACCTTTGGTTGTTGCAGTTTGTTTACATTGTGGCCCTGAGAAGCCACGGGCGCAGATGCAGCGGTAGGTGAAGTTAGCAGTGGCTTCACACATTCCGTACCCACAGTCCGCGTCACGACACGGGTTTATTTCCTCATCACAGAGTGGACCTGAACAGGGGGGAAATAAAGACGTCATTACACAGAGGAACTGAATAAAAACACTGACGTCATCATACACAGAGGAACAGAATACACTGACCTCATCATGCAGAGGATCTGAACAGAAAACACTGACGTCATCATACAGAGGAACAGAAAACACTGACATCATCATACAGATGACCTAAACAGAAAACACTGACGTCATCAAGCATATGACCTGAACAGAAAACACTGACGTCATCATACAGAGGAACAGAAAATACTGACGTCATCCTGTAGAGGACCTGGACAGCAAACACAGGTTTTCAACATTAGCAATAATCATTAATCATTTTATTGATGCTGAAAATTTTAAAGAGATGATTTTGAACGGCGCATTGTTTCATAGAATTAGTTCTGTTTCTCATTCAGCCCAGTTTATCATGCACTACTTGTATATATCCTTACCTGCATATCCTTTATCGCAGACGCAGATATATCCGCCATCTTGACAGCTGCCGTGAACACAAGGTGAATTCTTGCAGGAATTTGCTTTGTGATTACACCGCTCTCCATCGTATCCTTGGTCGCACATGCAGTGAACACCAGGTGGTGACGTATGGTTCATGACGCAAGTCCCGTTTCCGCAATCCACGCTTTGGCAGAGGCGAGGCCTTCTACAATCGACACCGTCGTACAGATTATCACAAAGACACCTGTATCCAGTTTGATCAGACACGCAATGACCGTAGCCACAATCTACGCCTTCGCAATGATTGATGACGTAATTGCATAATTTTCCGGTGAAACCCGATTCGCAGATGCAGGCATAGGTATGGTTAGGCGCATATATCATACAATCTCCACGAACACATGGATTTGGTGTACACGGATTATCGTCTTGAACGTCACAGTCTTTCCCGGTAAAGCCTGCAGCGCAGACACAGCGATAGTCATTACCGGAATCAACACAAGATCCATGTTTGCATGGCGCCCTTAAGCATGGATGGAATCGGACATCACAATTCTTCCCTATGAAATTCGGATCGCAATGACATGCGTAGCTTTGTCTTCCGGTCGTGTAGCAGATACCATGTATACATGGGTTGTTCGCGCACATCCCCAAATATCTCTCACAACGACTTCCGGTAAAATTCTTCACACAGATACAGGAATAATCATTCACACCGTCGACACATGTCCCTCCAAAGTAACATGGACTGCTTGCGCAATCGTCCACATTCGTTTCACAGAATACCCCTGTGAATCCGGGGACGCATGCGCAGTTGTAATCGAGGCCCAATGGTTGACAAGTTCCTCCGTTTCTGCAGTTGTTGTTTTCACACGGGTTTCTAGGTTTTTCTGGTTCATCTAAAGAAGTAAACTTTGATCATCGAATGATAGACTGGTGTCCCGCTATACAGATCATCATCATCGTTTTCGAATTATTTATAATATATTGTGTTACGACATACGAAAATTCCTAAGGACACACCAGTATGATTAGAAAAATAAAACCTCCATCGTTCAATTTCGTAACACCCTTAGAAACATGTTCTCGCTTGTACTCGGGTAAAATAAACTTACTGAATTCATATACTCCTTGAAATGCCATAGCCGTCTGTTTTGCTTGAAATCTAATATGGAGAATACTGGATGAAGAATTCACCGTGTAGGCGTTCGTCGTGGCGGCGCAAACTCTAGAAATCACCGGGGCTTTCTCGTCCAAACCATCATACACTGTTATCCCACTCCCAGACTGGTAGCAAACGCTCGATTTGAAATAGACAGTTGGGAAGGTCAAGGTTATTTTATTGTCGTCTGGTGCCTGAATGGTCACGTGACAGTTGAGATCCAACATGGCCATATACGGGTACTTGAGAGAGGCTATAGCGTGAGGGGCGTAGTTAGAAGCAAGGGTGGCGTTACAAGGCCATGCTAAAAAGACACGTGATCACACATGAACTCAGAATGAAAATAATGCTCGTCTCTTGAAATACACAATCATAGTGATAACTATCAATTATGTCTGTTTCAGCGGGGGAAAACGTAATATCTTTTGTCATTTAATTTGTTGCATCGTTAATGAGTTGTTTACGTTATCAAAATCTTTCCACACACACTATGTAATTTGTCTTACACGGGTTCATTTTTTTTCTGAAAGCTTTGACCTTTTGATTAATAGCAATGCACAAAGACGATAATTACCATTGAAATACTGATAATGATCATAGA
>NC_079171.1:35869532-35947032 GCF_947568905.1 Ostrea edulis
ATCTTCTCTCATACCACAATGACAGGAAAATTGACAATGTTCTTTTTGGTGTAAATCATAGTTAAGCAAACAGTTATGTCTTAATTTAGTATGCATTATATTTACTATTCGAATCAGTTGAGAAGTATAAACACCAACTAGGTCTACTGAGATCATTTATCTATTTTGAACTATGATATCGGTAACCTTTAATAATATATAATTTCTGAGAGCTAAACGTACTGACTGAGATGTTTGATACATCTATGTTACATATGTTTATTTCATTCCCATCTTTAATTCTACCTAAAAATCATTTTTATTAATAACTTTACTCTCATATGAAAATGAACATTTCAACATGTTAATCTTGTGATTGACCTTACCTAGACTGAAAAAATTCTATAACGCCTACAATTGTATCAAAAAAGAGACATGTACTTATGTTAATTGTCAATAGGAGATATGCAGTGTAAGGTAAGATTTCACGACACGACTCCCCCGGGCGCTGAAAGTCACGGGACTTCAGCTGTGATGCAAATGAATCTATTTTGCAGAGGTAGCTAATTTTCCCATCAATTTTACACAGCTGAAGTGTTACAAAGCCCGCTGCATATAAACACCCCGTCAAATGAACACTATATAGTCTAGGTAGTGCTATTATACTAGTAGTTCATTCGCCATCCGTAGTCATGTGATCATAAAATTTTAACATATTAGATCACTTCCGGTTTTCCGATTCCAGTGTGAACAACATCAGTATGACTTCCTATCTATTGGACATTCTCCACACATTGTACAACTGTTATGGAAGCATTGTAGATGTGTATGTGTCTTTTCTGGAAGTGATCAGACATTCTTTGAACAAATTACATGTAGTTGAACTTCGTAAGTTTTAAGCATGATGCCTACTTTGTGTACCCAGCTCTTCTCACAGCATTTACTTGGAAATGTTCAGACCTTACACATTATAGTCGGGATAATCATAAAAATCATTGAAGATATATATGCGAAATTTTAAACGTGCTTCTGTGTTTGATAAATTCTATATTTAATATGTAGTTTTCCAGTATGTTTTGTAAAAACAAAAGGTGGGGGGGGGTACCAACATAATCTGACTTTATTATAAATGAATACGAAAATCCGAGGCATCTCTAGGGCTAATTTCTTAAAAGCATCACATAATTGATTATCTGCCACACATACTTCAGTTTATTTTAATTTCATCTGGATTCGTGTACTGCTGTATCTATAATAGATAACATAACCCGGCCATTTGTTCTTGAATCGATTTGTCGTCAAAAAAATTGTTTTCCATTATATTTCAAATTAAAGTTTGCATCTAGTATTTCCTACACATATAATTTTACTATTGTATCCAAACCTTTTCATTGCCACAAACTTCACAGTGCCTAAATAAATACCATCTTTAAACAAAATCCTCCTACAAGTTCTTGATCTCCTTTCCTCTATAGTACAGCTGGATACGTCATTACTGGTGATGTTCATATAAAAATGTGAAAATAACGAACAGCTATCAACTCCATCATTCCTATAAAGATTACAAAAACAAGAGCAGCGCAAACACGGACGACTGGACATACCAAAGGTGGAATCAGGTGCGTAGGAGGAGTAAACATTCCCTGTCAACCGGTCACACTCGCCATGAGCCCTATATCTTGATCATGTAAGCTGTATTTTAAACGTCCCGTGGGGATCCGGGTTACAATAGATCTTCAGTACCCCTTGCTTGTCGTAAGAGGCGACTAAATGGGGCGGTCCTTCGGATGAGACCGCAAAAACCGAGGTCCCGTGTCACAGTAGGTGTGGCACGATAAGAATCCTTCCTTGCTCAAAGGCCGTAAGCGCCGAGGATAGGCCTAAATTTTGCAGCCTTTCAACGGCAGTAGTGACCTCTCCATATGAGTGAAAGATTCCCGAACGGGACGTTAAACATTATACAATCAATCAATCGATCATGAATTTTAAACTACCTTGCCATTGATTCCACATTTGATATTATAAGACTCTCTTATGAGTAACCATGAAACACAAGGTGATTCTACCGGAGGATTGCCAAAAAACTGTGAAACCCGAGGCTTTGCCGAGGCTTTTACCGCTTTTTGTGAAACCCCGAGGGTGGAATCACCTCAATATTTTTAAGACACTTAAAATCACGAAACGTTTCCGGATAAACAGCATCAAAACGTTTGACTTTTCAACATTTTGCACAATCATCACGATGAAAAGGCGAAGACGACGAATATAATTGAAATGAATTTATATATATATACAGTCAAAACTGCCATAGCGACCCACTGTATTAAGCGACTCACTGTCGTATGTGACCATAAAAAGTTCCCCCCAAGACGTTACTCTATATATTGTACCTGTATTAAACGACCACCTGTCTGACGCGACCAACGACCATGATTTTTACAACCTTTTCGTCTATTTTCACGAAATATTACCTCTATTTAACGACTGTACATTTTTCGATTACAACGTGATTACTACTTTCGATTTCAGTTGAGCCGACTATTCTGGGAATTATCGCCCCTAACACTTTCGTTTTATTCTGGGAATTATCGCCCCTAACACTTTCGTTTTGATACGCAGATTGGCGATGATCTTGTTTAGTCGGCCCTCTGAATAAATTATTATACCTAAGCTGTCAACATGCAGTGTCGTGTGTGGTTAATTAATAAAACCCGAGTTGATGTTTATTTAACAAAATCAAGGATCATGGAATCAAGGCCGGTGTATTTGAAGGTGTGAATTTCGACAAACTTTAAGAAGTGCCGGGTAGGCTAGATCGGAAATGAAAATCTACCACTTGTTATACCATTATGTTCAACAGAGTAAAAATTTGCCCCATTGTGATATAAATAAGGTAAATATTGTGCTTAGGACTGAAATTTTAAACGGAGTATTCACAGTTTTTCCTGCATGAGATACTAGAGGTTTCCAGAATAATGACCGGAACTAGCGGCTCACTTCGACATGTCCCGAGTATTTGACACGTCCGAGTTCAAGAAAATTGCCTGCATTAGTTCTAAGCTTAAAAGATTTCCTGTGCATGTACAATGGATATTGTGATTTATTTAATGTTTCTCAAATTGAATAACATTTTTCCAGTATGTATTGTACAAAAGGAGACGCAACACTTCACCATTTGCTTTCTTACCACAAGCATTGCATTTTTAGTTACACTGTACAAGTAGGCTATACATAAATACCCTTTACAACAAAGTGTTTATAAGTTTTAGAAAATTTACATGCAGTTCATCAATGATTTTTAAATCTCATGTAAATGTGTAATATGAAATGCATGCAAAGTTTATCATTCTTAAATAGATTAAATGTAATTTTTGATGAATAAAAAATTATGATACAACACATCATATTCTAGATTTTTAACTACAGTGTATTATTAATTTTATTTTACAACTATTAAAACCATACTTGATATTCTTAATGATAAATTCCAAATACATGTAGTCATTTTCTCCATTGTACAAATTATTTACGATATTTTATCCATTAACTGCGGAAAATAGGCAACCTGTATTAAGAGACCACCTGTCATATGTGACCTTTTTTCCATTCTCCGTTGGACGGTCTCTTAATACAGGTTTGACTGTATAGAGAGAGAGGGGGGGGGATACAACAATACTCAATATCAGTGTCGAATGTGATTGCAGTTGCGAGGTCAAATAAATATCGATAAATCACTTAAAACGAACTATGACACGGGTAATATGCAATTATCAATGTCATACATAGACAGGAAAGCCTAACAGAAACATAGACTAACACTAAATCTAACCACAAAGGATGAGAAAACATAACGTCTACACATTGAATTCATCAATTGTAACATGGAGCAATGAAATTACAGCATGTTAGTGTGAGTACGTGTATTTACTTGCTTCCCGCACTTCTTTATATTTGTCTATGTATATCATTAAAGTGCAGTTGGTACCCCGCATGTATCTGACCTTTTGCTTATAAGTAGGGTCTCTTGATGTTTATAAGTTGTACTTGCTTCTAGCACTGTTTTATATCGTCCTATGTACAACAGTTAGGAACGTGTGTATACCTGATTTTTTCTGCCTATAGTAGAAGCTCTTGATGTTCTGCAAAATTGTCAACGCATGGGCAATATTATGTCGGTGATTAACCGCACCAATTAGAGCTTAATGAACTGTCGTTTTGGGACTAATAACCCTGCGGGGTACAATATATAATGAATAAAAACATACTTTTTCATATCAAACTAGACGTTGTCTAAGCGAAAAGGTCATCTTGTATATTATTTTGTTTTTATTTTTTTAAAAAATGTTGTTTCAAAAAAAAAAAATCAATGAATCAATCATACATAAAAATATTTCCGGTGATGCTCAATATAAACACTATACCAATAAATAGGATTATCAGAGAATTTGATTGTTTATTATCATTTGTCTTAATTTGGTACATGATTTAAAAATTCCTAGAGTAAGACACACACACACACGCACACACGCACGCACGCACGCACACACACACACACACACACACACACACACACACACATCTATTCACTATAAATCAAAATGTAAAGTACGTAAATGTCATTTTACTATAATAAAAATTTGTATGTAAAATATCTGATTCAAGTCTTTTAATTTGTATTTGAAATATTATCCAGACAAAAATAGCATTAGCAAATAGCAAAATAGAAATTAACATAACATTCTGATACTTTAGATATTCTAATTTAAAAATAAGAAATGCATAATTTCAGTCTAAGAACAATGTATTTACAACATTTCAATCAAATCTCGTCATGAATTTTTAAGAGTTGTACTATTTTTAGTTTAAAAAATGGTTAAGTATATAAGCAGAGAAAAGACGTGTAAATCGAAGAATTGTCCAATGAATATAAAAATAACAGGTGCGCATCTCCATATAGTGGTTAATGAGTGTCAAATTTTCAGGAAAAAAACATGCAATAGTTTCTTGGAACATGCATGGACAAAATCACATTTAAAGACAGACGGGCGTGGTGATTCCAATATACTGTAAATGTATTACATTTGACTGTGTATTCTATTTAGCGCCTTTGGCGGAACGCAGCTTCCGCTAAATCAAGTACATCGCTAAATGCCATCCGTAAATCTAGATGTTTAAAGTAATTCAGGAATGCGCTAAATCAAATCTACGCTAACTTGTTGAAGAAACGATTTCCGCCAAATACCATACACGCCAAATATAATACGTTTACAGTACCCCTAAACCTCGTTTTCGTGGGTACAGTTATCTACCAAATTTATAATACATCTCGTTACTAATTACGTAAATCTTCCGAATTAAAATCAGCTTCTAACCAAGACTGATACCAATAAACAGTTTTTTCTTAAGTTAGCAGGTAGTAACGGTTCCAACATTGGATACCCTCAGGAAAACGCCTATAACCCCCCCCCCCAAAAAAAAACACCAAAATTATAAGTTTCAATATTGGATGACCTTAACAGATAAGGTATGGGCGAGTGAAGTAGATATGGTCAAGGTAGGCAAAAATTCCAAAGTAATCGCAAAATTAAAAAAATGTAGAAATATGAACGGCATTTCCTAGATAGGTGGTGGAAACGACTACTTCGATTAAACAGTACTTTGAATTATCCCTCTTTGCAGGATCAGGCAAATGTCAATCAATGAATGAAAGACGGATCAAGGAATGAAACAACGCACCCCCCTCCTTTTCCCCAGTGAAAAATGTATTTCAAAATGAACAGGGTAATGCTTACTTGGCAAATCATTAATTCGAATATAATATCTTTGTTTTAATCTATTAATAGTATTATTCGACCATACATACCAGGCCCGTAGGAAGCAATTTCACTTGGGGGGGGGGGGGGGGGGGCACACCAAAGTAATTTACGACAAAAAAGTGATATCGACAAAACCATTAGTAAAAAGATAACTGCATAAATATGTGCAAGCGTTGAGGTGTACGCCATGTACATAAATCTAATTATGTACATAGAATCTAATTAGTTTCCCAGAAAACCCCTCAACTTTAATTTTAAGTTTTGTTGTTTGTTTGGGTTTTTTTTGAGGTGGGTGTTAAGGATTTTAAAAAAAGATTTATTCATATCTTTTTCATTTTGTTATCAATCATTTCTGAGTCATAATATATTTAGTACTTGGTAAACTTTCCAAAGATCGCCAGTCTGTGTTCACTTTCACTTACGAACTCTTCAACTATATTTTCTGGATTCAGTTCATCAGTCTTATATTTTTATGAACATGCAATAAAAGCAAATTGTTCGTATTTGGCTCATTGTTGATCTCAGTGATGTTTTCAATCTTTTCAAGGCGCTGAATGAGTGTTCACTGGTAGCGTTAGTTGCAGGAAGTACCAAAATTAGTTTGAGAATTTTGACGATCTCGGCAAACAGACTTTTTTCATTTGAATGTCTGAAAAATTCAACCACACTTGGTATATCTGGCGTAAAGTCTTTTGGCAAAACAGTCTTTAACATTATAAACTGGCAGTGACGATCCTTTGGCTTCAAATCTGTATCATGTGCGGCGAATTTTGTGGTTGTTTTTTTTTTTTCAGTTTTTAAAACCACTTGATATGAAAGCTTTTTCTTTTTTGTGACAACTGAGAGTCTTCTTCTGAAATGATTTTATTCAAGGAAAACAGAATACAACATCTTTGATTTCTACATAATGTAACCAAGACCACCGATCAAACCAGGAGGCATTGAAAGATCTCATCTTTTTACCAAACGTTTTTGCTGGAAAGAAAATATTCCGTGACTGATTTGAGGTGATACCGATCTCTGGTGTATGTCATTTTTCATGTACAACCTGGGCCTTTTGAACTGGTATTTCTGAGGTCACACATATTAGATACCTTTTGATCAGTCGTCCCTTGTGAGATTTTTTCACTCGTATGTGTCGTCAACAAACACCGGTAAAGGACTTTAAACGACACTAGTGCCGGGCACTTGGCAAAGGAACAGTCACTACATATCATAGGTTTGACGCCAGATGCGGAGCTGGGAACGAAAACCGAACCATTACCTCATGATTACGACCTTTTGGATGATGCCCTAAGAAATTTTAAGGCATTAAGTGCTTTTCATAATACATGTATTTTTTTATTTAAGCTAAAGGACAATCACACTGACTGACTCTTGAGTCTCATTGAATTAAATGAACTTTCTGCCTAAAAATAATTATACATTACACTATATGTGAATTTTACTCTATGATTTGGGGGGGGGGTATTGGGGGGGGGGGGGGGGGCGCCCCCCCCCCTCCCCCGGTTCCTACGGCCATGATCATACAGAGAAAGATGTTTTACAAAAGTGATTTGCGTACAAGTAGGCCTAGATGCTAATATTGACAACGAGAAAATAACATGTGTATCAAACTGAAGTATATTGTTGTGCACGTTAACTTTCTATTCCATAGAAGGCTGAAAACAGTGCTGCGATGTAAATTTAGAGAGAGAGAAAAAAAATAGTTCTGACACCTGGTTGTCAAGGGGGTGTGTCCCCATACCAAACCAGGTTATACAAAAATAACTTGCGTTCCTCAATTGGGATTTGACCAATCAGAGACAAGGATACAATAAGAATTAAATTATTTAGATTTGTTTACAATCCACATTTACCGTACACTACTTCTGGCATATGTCGTAACACAATATGTGTGATGTTTCTTAATTGTTCATATTTTCGTGAGGAGCAAACATAAGGACTCGGTAGAACATCTACTGGATCCAGCAGTGTATACATTAAATGTATGATCCAATTAACGCCGATGAATTGGACATCAGATGGGAAAGTGAGTAGGTCGTTCAAGACATACACATTACGATATAATTATGATGAAATGATAATGTTTCTTTGAAAAAAAATATGATGCATTACAATTATGAAGAAAACTATGTCCATCAATTATATTTCTAGATGGAGATTTTAGACAAATTTTATGACAGATAGCTTGGCCAATTTTAAGGACCTTCGTTACAGAATATTTATTGCGGTTAATTAGAAGGATGGTAATCTGATATGAAGTAAATTACCAACATGACTAATACAGTTAAAAGCTCACATGAAAGTGCTGATAACATTCATTTTGAGTCATTAGAACGTTAACAGTATTTTTTTTTGGGGGGGGGGGGGGGGCTTTTTAAATGTTTGATCGGTGAAAATGCTTCCTCTATAACACCATACATTACAACTGAAAAAGATTATAGGTAGTATCTCTCATCTAAAGTTGATATCATCCCAACTAAATAAAGCCCATATAAGATCGTCTCGCCTCTAGCTCGTATTGTCTCATCTAAGGCTGATATCGTCTCCATTTGGGTAAAATATTCTTAGTTGGACATTAAAAGTAACCCATCAATGTGGGCGTAGGAACGGATTTTTCAAATATCGCGTAAAAGATCGATCATCAAAATGATCAATAATGTATGAAGGATTAAATTGTTCGTCCCACTATACCCTGAATAAACCCCAGACTACGGTTGTGTGATAGTGTGGAGACAAGTTCATGATGATCACTCCGGGTAGAAAGTAGAAAAGGGGTTCAATAGAGGGGCTGAGGTAGATCAAGATAAGGGACTGACTGTGTTGTCTAGGGTAAACTGGGAATATTGACCCATCGGAGTAGAGTAGAGAGAAAACATTGAGTCGTCGGGGTAGGGTAGAGAGGTGATATCGACTTGTCTAATGAGTAGGGGAGACAATTAGCTAGACGGGGTAGCATACAGAGGTGGAGAAGGGAATTGCAAGAAGTTAGAGTAGAGGAGGGATTCACTACGCGTGGTAGAGTACTAGAGGGGATTAATTGGAGGGTAGAGTAGTGGTGGGGATTGATTGGAGGGTAGAGTAGTGGTGAGGATTGATTGGAAGGTAGAGTAGTGGTAGGGATTGATTGGAGGGTAGAGTAGTGGTGGGGATTGATTGGAGGGTAGAGTAGTGATGGGGATTGATTGGAGGGTAAAGTAGTACTGAGGATTGATTGGAGGGTAGAGTAGTGGTGGGGATTGATTGGAGGGTAGAGTAGTGGTGAGGATTGATTGGAAGGTAGAGTAGTGGTGGCGATTGATTGGAGGGTAGAGTAGTACTGAGGATTGATTGGAGGGTAGAGTAGTGATGGGCATTGATTGGAAGGTAGAGTAGTGATGGGGATTGATTGGAAGGTAGAGTAGTGATGGGGATTGATTGGAGGGTAGAGTAGTACTGAGGATTGATTGGAGGGTAGAGTAGTACTGAGGATTGATTGGAGGGTAGAGTAGTGATGGGGATTGATTGGAGGGTAGAGTAGTGATGGGGATTGATTGGAGGATAGAGTAGTGGTGGGGATTGATTGGAGGGTAGAGTAGTGGTGGGGGTTGATTGGAGATTAGAGTAGTGGGGATTGATTGGACGGTAGAGAAGTGGTGGTGATTAATTGGAGGGTATAAGTAGTGTTTTGGATGAATTGGAGAGTCGAATTGTCGTTGGTATTAAGTGGAAGGTAGACTAGTTGTGGGGATCGATTGGAGGGTAGAGTAGTGATGTGGATTGGTTGGAGGGTAGAGTAGTGGTTGGGATCGATTGGAGGGTAGAGTTGTGACGGGGATTAATTTAAGGGTAGAGTAGTGGTGGGGATTGATTGGAGGGTAGAGTAATGGTGGGGATTGGTTGGGGGGGGGGGGGCAGAGTAGTGGTTGGGATTAATTGCAGGGTAGAGGAGTAGTGGGGATTGATTGGAGGGTAGGATAGTGGCGGGGATTGATTGGAGGGTAGTGTAGAGGTGGGGATTGATTGGAGGATAGGGTAGTGTTGGGAATTGATTGGAGTGTAAAGTAGAGTCGGGGATCGATTTGGAGGGTAAATAATGGTGGGAGTTAATTGGAGAGTCAAGTATTGGTGGGGATTGATTGGAGGGTAAAGTAAAGGTGAGAATTAATTGGAGGGATAATGAGAGGAGGTTAGTTGGGAGCGCATAGTGTCCTCCTCAGATTCAAAATGCATGGAACACATTAACAGAGGAAGATAATAATTCAGTGAAATCATAATTCTGTCCACTAATGCTGAAATAATGCGCTATTTTTTTTTTGAATTATAATTATGTATTACACATGCTATCCTTTTTAACGAAACCTTTTTATTATTTTTATATCAATGATATTAATATCTATTTTCACGAAAATATTCTAACTAGTTCAATGATGAAAAATATATACACATTTCGGGTGAGAGAAAAATATATACGCTGATTATTAAAACTCTTAGAGAGCAGGAAGGAGGGCACCGACATATTTAATGTTTGAAACATTCCTGTTGATCTGAATCATCCCCTCTTTATTTAGCCTCAATAACTCAAATGATGCATTCACCTGAGATAGATTGGCCGCTATGATCCATGAGGTCTGTATGTATTGGGGAGAGGAGGAATACCAACAGTTTATTAATGGTAAAATGTATGGGTAACCGCAATATCAGTAATGTTTGATAGATTGAAATTTTAAAAAAAAAGAAAAAACGTTCTGTAATAAGCATTTCGCTGCGTCCGAAGAGACTGCGTAATAAAGTTCATATCATATCAATTTTGAATAGCCATTGAAACAGGGCTTTTTGGACGTAGCATCCCCCCTACAAACATCATAACAGGTCCTCAAACAGGAAATACCACGTAAGAGAACTTTTGGATCTAAATATAGACATATGTACAGTTGATTTTTCTGCAGAATTTAAAACCGTGTGTTGATAATATGCTTACCACAGATATGTGCACAAACTGATTATGTATGTACTAGCATAACTTTTGATATTCCAAGAATTATAATGGATAGATCTCTGAAAAGACAATATTTAGCCAGAATGACAACGATCACATTCATTTATTGAAATGCAGTATTATGAATGCGTTCCATGCTTTAATAAAGGAAACTCTCTAGATAAAAGGTGAAGATAACGAACAGTGATCAATCTCATAACTCCTATAAGCAATACAAAGTAGATAGTTAGGCAAACACGGACCCCTGGACACACCAGAGGTGGGATCATGTGTCTAGAAGGAATAAGCATCCCCTGCCAACCGGCCACACCCACAGGGAACCCTATATCTTGATCAGATAAACGGAGTTATCCGTAGTCAAAATCAGTGTGCCAAGAACGGCCTAACAATCGGTATGAAACATGTCAGACAGCATGTGACCCAATGATATGTTGTATTGGCAAACTAGATTGCTATAACGACCATAGAATTCTCGAAATTCATACTTCAATCGAGACTATTGAAACCCCTGTACCATCAACGTTTTGGTCAGTAGCCTGCCTCGATTTAAACACTGACTATACACAGAACATAAAAAAATCAGACAGGACGTAACGAGAACGTCCATATATTGACATATATTTCCGAAAAAGATGGATATTCATGAAACGGCTGAGTGTAATTACAGGTAAATGTAGAAGGAATTGATAAGTTAATAGATTGGTATAGTTTACACAGATGTGTATATATGCACTGTAAGAGCTAATAAGACCATTGTAAATAATTACAAGCAGTCTGCGATAGTTTTAATGCATACCTCGATATTAGAATAAATTAAATATAACGAACGCTGATCATTCTCATAAATCTTGCAAACAATACACAATTAAGATTAGGGTAAACACGGACCCCTGGACATACCAATGGTGGGACCAGGAGGAATGAGCATACCTTGTCAACCGGTCACATCTGCCGTGAGCCTTATATCCTGATCAGGTAAACTCCTCAGGTAAATGCCCAACTCTTCATTTTGTATTCTGTATGTGGGGTTTTAAGACGATTACTTTAAGATTAATGATATACCGATACAAAATACCTAGGACGCCGTAGCCCCGTGGTTAGGCCGTTCTTGGCACACTAATTTTGACTACGGGTAACTCGGTTTACCTGATCAAGATATATGGCTCACGGCGGGTGTGACCCGTCGGCAGGGGATACTTACACCTTCTAGGCCCTTATTCACAAAATACCTTACGACTAAGATCAAAATTAACGAACATTGTAATTTTCTTATTTTTCATTTCTTGTAGATTTTCTTAATCAATATGAAAAGTGCATCCATGGTTTATACATACTTTTGACCTTGTGATCGGTATTTGATTATCACACAGAATTTTCCCCAGCTTAGTTGTAAGATGCTTTGTGAATAAAGGCCCTGATCCCACCTTTGGTGTGTCCAGGGGTCCGTGTTTGCCTGACTATATATTTTGTATTGTTAGCTCTTCTGAGCCGAAGGCTCAAAGAGGTAATGCTATGGCCATTTGTGCGGTGTGCGGTGTGCGTAAACTTTTTAGAAAAAGGGCTATAACTCAAGAACCCCTTGGCCAATTTTTATCAAATTTGTTACAGGGTATCATTGGCCCAAGGGCTTTCATACATACTAAATAGAGGGATGTGACCCTTAAACAAGGGGAGATAATCAGGAAAATACAAACAAAAGTAGTGGTTGCTAAAAAATCTTCTTCTCAAGAACCACTGGGCAGATTATCACCAAACTTACACATACGGATGAGGATATGTTGTAGATTAAAAATTGTTCAAGGCATTACCCTGGGGCAAAGGGCGTGGTCTCAAGGTCACTTCAAAGTTGACCTAAATTTATATTTCCTTAAATCTTTGATATTTTAGTCATTATAAGAACTAGGATCATCAAATTTTGACAGTTGATGCATCTTAGGACCTTGTGTCAAGTTGTCTCAAAAGTAGGTCACGGTGACCTACTTTTTGAATTTTGCAGGTATTTATTTTAAAATTAATTTTGATGCATATCTTGGACACTTTGAAGCCTATGATCATCAAAGCTTGTTAGTTGCTGGATCATTGGACCTTGAAATGCGTCAACTGAAAAATAGATCACCGTGACCTACTTTCTGAATTTTATGATTTATAGATATATTTTAAGTTGTTATTTCAAATACCGAAAGATTTAGAATCATCAAATCTTGTAAGTTGATGCATCTTAAGGCCTTGAAACATATTTATAAAAAAGTAGGTCACAGTGACCTACTTTTTGAATTTTGCAGATATTCAAATTTCACATTTTCAATTTTAGATGCATATTTTGGGCACTGTAAAACCTAGGATCATCAAACTTTGTCAGTTGATGCGTCTTCAGTCTTCGGTTTGTGTCGACCAAAAAGTAGGTCACCGTGACCTACTTTTGGTATTTGACAGCTAAATTACTATATTTCAGACACTATTTGACCTACAATCATCAAACTTTGTTAGTTGATGCATCTTGAGTCTTCGGAGTGTATCGACGAAAAAGTAGGTCACTGTGACCTACTTTTGGCATTTGACAGTTATATTTATATATTTCAGTCACTAATTGACCTACAATCATCAAACTTTGACAGTTGATGCATCTTGAGTCTACGGAGTGTGTCGACCAAAACGTAGGTCACCTTGACCTACTTTTGGAATTTGACGGCTATATTTATATATTCCAGATACTATTTGACCTACAGTCATCAAACTTTGTCAGTTGATGGGTCTTGCATGTTCGAAGGGTTTCGATCAAAAAGTAGGTCATCTTGACCTACTTTTGGAATTGGACGGTTATATTTATATAATTCAGATACTATTTGACCTACAGTCATCAAACTTTGTCAGTTGTTAAGTCTTGCATGTTTGAAGGGTGTGGACGAAAAAGTAGGTCACCTTGACCTACTTTTGGAATTTGACGGCTATATTTATATATTTCAGATACTTTTTGACCTACAGTTATCAAACTTTGTCAGTTGATGGGTCTTGCATGTTCGCTGACCAAAAAGTAGGTCACCATGACCTACGATTGGAATTTGACAGCTAAATTTCAATATTCAGATACTAATTGGCTTAAAATCATCAAACTGTGTCATTTGATATTTCTTGGGTTCTTAAAATGTGTAAACCAAAAAGTGGGTCACATTGACCTACTTTTTTTTTTGAAATCTTAGGATTTAACTAAAGATTTAGAATACTAAGAGGCTAAGAATAGAAATGGTGGGGTTGTACAATTTATCAGAAGAGCGATTCTAGTGCCTTGGGCCTCTTGTTTATAGGAGTTATGAGATTGATCACTGTTCGTTATCTTCACCTTTCATATTAGTGTTTTGAAAGTTTTATAGATTTGGATTCTGAAAGTTTTATAAGAAATGTTTAGAGTATCAAAATTTAGGCTTTGAGAATTTGATAAATTAGTGTTTTGAGAGTTTTATAAATTAGGATTTCAGCGTTTATGAATTAGTCTTTTGAGAGTTTTATAACTTAGCAATCAGAGAGTTTTATGAATTAATGTTTTGAGCTGATTTGAGAGTTTCATAACTTTGTGGGTTTCTTTTAATTAGAGTTTTAAGAATTTAATGAATAAGTTTTTGAGAGATTTATAAATAAGCGTTTTGAAAGTTTTAACAATTAATGTTTTTATTTTGTTTAAAACTTTGTATTTTGAGAGTTTAATGAATTACTGTAATAAGAGTTTTATAAATTAGTATTTGGAGAATTTTATATAATAGTGTATTGAAAGTTTTATAAAATATTTTGAATTTAAAACATTTTGAATGTTTAATAAATTAGTTTTTTAGAGTTTTATAAATTAGTGTTTTGACATAGGGCTCACGGGGGGGGGGGGGGGTGTGACCGGTCGATAGGGGATGCTTTCTTCTCCTAGGCACCTGATCCCATCTCTGGTGTGGCCAGAGGTCCGTGTCTGCCCAACTATCTATTTTGTATTGCTTGTAGGAATTGTGAGATTGATCACTGTTCGTTATCTTCGTTTTGAGAATTTTTATAAATTGGTGTTTTGAGAGTTTTTGTACATAAGGGTTTTAAGAGACTTTAGTGTTTTGTGAGTTTTTATAAATTATTTTGAGAGTTGAGTATTTCGTTTGAGAGTATGTGTGTTGTTTTGCGTCCCGTTCGAGAATCTCTCACTCATTAGCTAAATATATAGGCAAAGTGCCAAAGATTTCGACCTATACCGACGCGCTTTCGACTGTAGAAGTGAAGGTTTGCCATCATAGTACACATGTACATGCAATTTCTACCACTTTGTTTCCGAGAGAGAACTCAATGTCACGGCACTTCGAAATTCTGTTATTCAAAATAGACGCAAATAATTACCGGAATTAACTAACTTTTGGGTATCCGCGGACGTTTTTAGTATCGTCCGTGTCAACTTTTGATATATCTGTATAATAAAGCACTGTGGTCCAAAATGAAATCAAGGACAGTATATCATTGTTAAATAGCCGGTGTAAAAATGGCAGTAGATAATGTGTGTATTTAATGAACAATTAATTATAAAAAAAAAAAATTAATTCCGGTCTCACCCATTGACACCAAGGCAGCAGTGGAGAAGCACGCGTGCTGAAAATGTATCATTTCTGTGTATATATATCGTTACCTCGATGTTTTGCAAAGTTTTCTACTGATAATTAAGCAAACAAGAAAACAGGACTCTAAATATTACTCTCACTCTCTCTCTCTCTCCATCCCTCTCTCAATAATATATTGTACATGCGTTTGGTTAACATTTTACAGACACATTTTAGTAAACATCCATTGATTGTATAGTAAATGTATACAAATATATTTATGCACAAGGTGCTGTTTCAACTGTCCATTGTATATGACACTTAGTAATATGGAAGACAACGGCATATTGATAATTAGTGGTTTAATAATTTCACCGTCTACTGAGCAGACAAACGATTATATACCGTGTGGACAACACATAATTAATTCTAACCAACACGCCGTCAGTGGTTTTATTGCAGGACGTTACAGATAAATCATAATACAATGTAATATACAGGGAAAATATCAGTCTAGGAACGATGTGAGTATTCTGTTTATAATTATTCTTATCTAGGAACGGTGTGAGTATTCTGTTCATAATTAGTCTTATCTTGGAAAGGTGTGAGTATTCTGTTCATAATCATTCTTATCTAGGAACGGTGTGAGTATTCTGTTTATAATTACTCTTATCTTCAAATCCACATTTACGATAGAAGTTCTATTTCAAAAACTTTTTTTCACGAAAGACATAATTATAAATTACAATTCAAATGATTTCATAACACTTATGTATCTCTGTCTCCAGTGAATTACATTCTATCTATCTATCTCTCATCTATATACATGTATCTATCTATCTATATACATGTATCTATCTATATATCCATCTATATACATATATCTATATATCTATCTCTCATCTATATACATATATCTATCTATCTCTCATCTATATACATGTATCTATCTATCTATGTACATGTATCTATCTATCTATCTATCTATCTATCTATCTATCTCTCATTTATATACATGTATCTTATCTATCTATCTATCTATATATCTATCTATATATCTATCTATCTATCTATGTACATGTATCTATCTATATATCTATCTATATATCTATGTACATGTATCTATCTATCTTTCTACATATATCTATCTATTTATCATTACTACATAGTAATCGTTGAATTGAATTAAATCAAAGCAGACAAATGACAGATGTTTGTAATCAAATTATGTTCAAACGAAATTAACGAAATCACCGGCAGCGTGGAAAACAAATCATACAACACAGTGGCGGATCCGAGAGATACATGTACACCGCCCCCTTCTTTGGTGGGGAGTTTTTAAAATTAGAAGATGACTTTGTGTCATTTTGGTTTGTTCTGCCTATATAGTTTGCTCCAGGTTGATCCGACAACACCATGGATTGACTCCCATCATGTCTTGGATCTTCTTAAGCAGGAAACGTTTAGATCCTTCCCTGAATGGCTATAATGTACAAGATCATCAACAATAAAGTAGCTATAGACTTCAGCTAGGCTACCAGAACACCACGGCATTCACAACACCATACACTCGCATAACCATCAGCGAGGAAGGACTGCAGGAAATGGTCATTCTTCATCAACACGGTACGGGACTGGAACAACCTGCCTCCAGATATCACCTCAGCATCACTTGAGATGTTCAAATCTCAAGTGAACAATCTTTTCCATCACTAAATAGACTGTTTTACCCTGTTTTTAACCACATGCGTACACTCACAAACTGGCAGAATATTGAATGAGTTGAAGGAGGCCAGCAAATGGAAGAAGAAGAATTATCTTTTTTTTTAAAAACCCAGCGGATCTATAAACCGTTTGGTAGTAAACCATAGCGTTATAAATGTCGCTAAAAGTAATGCGAATATCATAACATTTCAGAGAATTATTGGCTTAGATGTACTTCTAAACACAATGCTCTGCTAGTCGTGAAAAATTTACAACCCGAAAGATTTATTGTAATTGATAACGATACAATTAACTTTCCCGACTTCATTGTATCCATGTGAATCGAAGCAAAGTATTTCCATTCAAAATCTCTGACACTTTTATAATTTGGAAATTTAACACAAGATAAATACAATAACTGATCACCACGGCAGTATTTACATAATGAACAATAGCCTTAATTGGATAGAGTTAGCATTAGCTCCAATGGCTATAACACGTAGAATAATTTCCCTGGTCTGCATATCTAAGCAAAATTCAGCAATATTAAGCGCAGCAGTATGGAGCGATGCATTCTCAAAACATAAATTACCCCTTAATGTACTGATGAAAGACTTTAAGTACTATATGTTATATAAACACTGCATGTCTATGAATATGTTAAACTGCAATGAACCATGGTGTTGCAAACGTTGGTACACCCCTCACTGCTTTTTCCACATACGCATTTAGTTTTTATATAACATCAGCAATTTTAAAGAAGTATTTCAATTGATTAAGACAATGATCACTGTGATAATTTGAAACAGGACTACCTCTTCTTACTAAATATCTATTTAGTCTCCATGTAATTTCATACCGTGGGGATCCGGGTTAGAACAGGTCATCAGTGCCCCTTGCTTGTCGTAAGAGGCGACTAAATGGGGCGGTCCTTCGGATGAGACCGCAAAAACCGAGGCCCCATGTCACAGTAGGTGTGGCATGTTAAATATCCCTCCTTGCTCAAAGACCGTAAGCACCGAGCATAGTCCCAAATTTTGCAGCCCTTCACCGGCATGGTTCCATATGAGTGAAATGTTCTCGAAAGGGATGTTAGACAGTATCCAATCAATCAATCAACCAATCATTTCATTTCGCTAGCAATAAAGATTTTAAATGTTTTACACATAACACTACATGTATATACTAATTTTGGTCTCACCCTGGAGTCGGAACATCTATTTCGGGATAATTGGTTTTTTTTTACAATTTTGGTAAAAACCTTCCTAGTTTACACGAATATGCATTTAGTTTTAGGTCACCTGATTAACTCGGGTGTCCTATTGCAATTGGTCATCGTCCGTACTGCGTTAACAATTGAACACTTTCAGCTTCAGAGGGAAAAGTCCTTGGGTCTTTTTCCAACATAGATCTAGTCAGAAACCGGTAGGCAGAGAGTAGAATTTGTTAATAATAAGCCGTGAATCGAGGGCCTCCCAGAAATCCAAGATGGGGAGTGTCGTCCCTTTACTTTTTCAATGTACACACATGAAAAACATTTTTAAAACGACCTAAAAAAAAAAAAAAAAAAAACCAACTAAAAAAAAAAAAAAAAAAAAAAAAAAAAAACCGGATTTTGGTGGTGGATTCTATTCATATAGTACATTATTCCGACATAAATTATACAAAACTTCAATACCTGACAACCGAGACGTTGTGTTACGGACGACATTGAAGCACTCTGTCGTTGAAAAACCCACTGAATGACAACTGAAACGTCACGCTATAAATAACCAAAATTGACCATGACCTGCTGAAGTAACGTAGTGCATGATCTTTCAAAATATGCCCCTCAATGACAAACCAGTAAACATTACAACGCGTTTTTATGACCACTGAAAAGTCATCCAGTAGAATTTAATTTGCGAACTTGGTGCAGAAAATGTTGTTTGTCATCCTAATGATTTTTGTCCGATAATTTTACTCTCTGTCCTATTAATAGTACATTGCAGCTGTAGATGGTATATGTCAGATGTCGGAGTATTAAGTGTGATGCATTTATTTTTTGATTTATAACACGTCGTGAAACTTTTAACTAAAAGTCGTTTTGGGTGTTCTTAAAAAATGGTTGATTAAGGCTGGCTACATTTGAAATTATCACAGAATAAAGTGTAACAAATGAGTTTTATACACAATAAAGAGCTTACAATGGTTATGGATGTGCTAAGCCGCTTATAAAAGTGCGATTCTTTCAGTGACGAAAAAGTTAATTAATGTAGTAAAAGCGATGTCACTAATGAAAGCATTAATTGAAATGCACCATCACGTTGGAAAGTATTTTAAAACTTTTTTGTATGATGTAATTTCTAATTTCCATTTCATTTTTGTGACAAAATACTAACTACATGTTCATTTAATTTAAACTGAAGGGAATGTAATCAGTACAGGGCCTGTTTGTTTATATTATCTTATATCCCATTTCCACGATGTCACAAATTTGCGCTCAAAGTCTTAGTTATGAGGGTTCATGCCAACGTTATCCGTTTCTAAGGTCACATCCGCCAGAGCGCGACTTTCATTTCTAATACCAGGCGCTCAGCGAAGGAATAGTGACCTAATCCTAGTGGGATTTACTTTTGAAATTGAGTGTTACTTTTGTCAATCCTGCTGAATTTGTATTCAACTTTATAAAATTTCTTGAATAATAAAAAAGCAACGGAATGCAAGCAGCATTTATTTTTCAAAGCTGCAGTTACATGTTTTTTAATATATAGCAGAAAAAAACTTTTCTCATTTACCTTGTTCAAAATTCAAGTTTAGTAAAACCAATTTGCAATGTTGTGGGGGAGTATGTGTGTGTAAAGTTGAAATGTTTGCACTTTCCCTACCATTACTCAGCTATACTGTAACTTATTTGCATATTTCAAACTTTATTCATTTTGGCGAAGAAAACTAAAGCGCGTCATACAATCCAAAGTAACTTCTGAGATATTAGTGCGAGAGGATTGTAGCTGTGGGAGGGAACCGGAATATCAGGTGGAAACCCACGTGTCGGAATACGCTCTCATCTGCAAACACTGCCGATCCTCAGGTGTCCGAATACGCCCTCATAAGCAAACACTGCCGATCCTCACGTTTCGGAATACGCTCTCGTGTACAAACACTCCCGATCCTCACGTGTCCGAATACGCTCTCGTGTACAAACGCTGCCGATCCTCACGTGTCTGAATACGCTCTCGTGTACAAACGCTGCCGATCCTCACGTGTCCGAATACGCTCTCGTGTACAAACGCTGTCGATCATGAGGATCGAACTCGGGTCGCAATAGCGAGAAGTAAGTTATACTTAACCACTACAATAACGGTGCACACGTACTAATCTTTACCACTGATAATAATATAACTAGCAATTTTTTACCTTTTCTATCGGACTTGTTATCCACAACATAAAATGATGACCTCGACATAAAATGATGTCATCATCATAAAATGATGACATCAACATAACATGATGTAAACGTATGACCTACATGTAGCGATATACCACTCTTCTGTTGCCCTCTTTCGTATTTTGACAAACTGTTGTATAAAAACTAATCCATCGACAAATAATTTGAATGGTGATTTCTAAATTGTTCTAAAATTTCTTGTATTCATAGCTCTATCTATAACATGTGGTCATTCACATGCGACCTTAAACTCGATACAGTGAAACATGTCTAATCCGACATGTTCTGAGAGAAAACAAAATATGTGTAGAATAAAACAGTGTTGGGAAACAATTAAACAATAAAATGTATTTATTTGTTGCTTTATCGGGTGATAAAGGTAGCAAGCATTGCAGACAAATTTTAAAATAACCAGAATTAGCGGGTTATGCAAATTTTTCTTCAATGATTGATATCTTTATCACCCGATAAAACAACAGAAATTGACAATTCAACGTTTATATTTTGAAATTTTTAAAAATATCAACTAGATTTCAGTACTAAAATATCATATCGTTGACCCATTCGTTACGTTAAACGAAACAGCCAACACACCCTTTGACCTTGACGACAGGCTATATTTGGTAATGATTACTTGGACAGCTGGTAAATTAAAAAAAAAACTGGATCTAACTGGTTTGCAACAAACATTCATTCATTATCGCAGATGAAAGCAATCTTAATTTCAAATCAAATATAAGAGAAACGATTCAGTGAATGTACATAAGGAAGAACGAAAATTCAGTTAAAATTCACAGTTGAACGGGATAACCAGGTATCGGATTATACAGGTTTAACAGCATTCTTATCTACAATATGTAAATGTTTGACAGTAAGAGAACCTATGACAGAGTAGGTATTAAAATGTCAAGGAGAGCTAAAATATCTCGCCTTACGAATGCAATGATTGGTATAAATATTTATACAGATACATTATAATAATAACCACTTAGCGTTATATTACGCAAGGTGGGTTTTTCGCCACCACGCCTCATATTTTGAGTTTTTGCTGTCGACTTCATTTCATATTGCTTCAACTGATCTTTGCATGACCTGATTTATCAAATATGTGTCCCTCGCGGAGACGTTCACTCCACAGATGTTACATCTGGATAGCTAAATATCGACTAGCGAGACTGTGCAAGCCCTGCGATGTGGAACATGTTTACTATTACAGAACTTAGATAGACACGATCCTGAATTTGAAAAAGAAAACGCAATTCATTCACCGTCATTACCATAAAAAATAACTAATAATTTATATGTATGTCTTCCATGAAACTTCAAGGGGGAAAGCAAAGATAATATTGTGTATTAGGAAGTGGGCAATCTTATATAATTAGGAAATTAATAAGCTTGTATAAAAAGAGGTGGATAAGCTTGCATTATTATAAGGAGGTAGAAAAGCGTGTATATAAGGAGGCGGATAAGCTTGTGTATTAGGAGGTGGATAAGCTTGTATATCAGGTGGATAAGCTTGTATATAAGGAGGTGGATAGGCTTCTGTATTAGGAAGTGGATAAGCTTGTATATAAGGAGGTGGATAAGCGTGTATATAAGGAGGTGGATAAGCTTGTATATAAGGAGGTGGATAAGCGTGTATATAAGGAGATGGATAAGCTTGTATATAAGGAGGTGGATAGGCTTCTGTATTAGGAAGTGGATAAGCTTGTATATAAGGAGGTGGATAAGCGTGTATATAAGGAGGTGGATAAGCTTGTACATAAGGAGGTGGATAAGCGTGTATATAAGAAGGTGGATAAGCTTGTATATAAGGAGGTGGATAAACTTGCATATTATGAGGTGGATAAGCTTGTATATTAGGAGATGGATAAGCGTGTATTTTAGGAGGCGGATTAGCTTGTATATTAGGAGGTGGATAAGCTCGTATATTAGGAGGTGCATGAGCGTGTATATAAGGTTGATAAGCTTGTATATAAGGAGGTGGATAAACTTCTGTATTAGGAAGTGGATAAGTTTGTATATAAGGAGGTGGGTAAGCTTGTATATAAGGAGGTGGATAAGCTTGTATATAAGGAGGTGGATAAGCTTGTATATAAGGAGGTGGATAAGCTTGTATATAAGGAGGTGGATAAGCTTCTGTATTAGGAAGTGGATAAGCTTGTATATAAGGAGGTGGGTAAGCTTGTACATAAAGAGGTGGATAAGCTTGTATAGTAGGAAGTGTTCTCATTTGGTCTATCTCACCCGGTGAGAAGAGTCAGCTTTGGATGAGGTACCTGAGAGTTGGAAGAAAATGTATTCGACGACGAAAATTTGGTACATGTACATCGTTTCTAGATAAACAGAAAAAGTCAAGTTTCCTGACTTTAAACGGCTACACATAACCCTGTTGTTATTCAAAATCGATGAAAATGGTCAAAATTGAAAAGTTTGGAATCAGCATGTTTTTAAAAACAACAAAGTATCTGTTATTGTCGATCGCTGAACAATATTACTAATTACAATGTATATACCACATTTAATTCAATTAAAATTCTAGACATTGAAAAAGTTCAAAGGTTTGCAACATCCTTGATTTTGATTTCCGCCGGATGAAATAGCGCCAGTCAGTTCAAAGGTCAGTGCAATATCTCTGAATAAGAGAGTCGGTCACTGTATGGTTCACGTTTATCCTGTCGACCGGATGATTCAGGAAGGAACAGGCACTTCCGTTGGTGTCACGTGTAAGGTATTTCCGGTCTCCTGTTCTCAAAGCGCATGTTTTGTTTCCCGGCCGACATACAACTGCGTTTCGTTTTTAATTAAATAAAGGTATATTGCTTATATTTGGGCATTGTCTGGAGTATTAATACCTAGGTGGGAGATTCGAAATTTAAAATATATATATATATATATACTAGTATACATAATCCCGCTAAAAAGACGAACTTGCCCGAGCTTATTCTTCGTGAATTCTTCCCCCCCCCCCCCTCCCACCCCCCCCCCCCCCACCTTCACATCCCCTAGTTATCACTGTTATAAAATTATAATGTTTATTTCCTTTCAGATTTTCAAACTGCCTGCGATTATAGTAAGAAGCACGTGATTTAGGCGATGTAATGTGAAATATGAATGATCGACGTGGGCGGTTTTCAATGTGTAAATATCCTCCCAACAGAAAGTATCTATAAAACACATAAACGTCAGTAACAATTTAGATATGTAAATGTTTATGCTAATAAAAAAAATGAATTAAATGGAATTTACAGGTCATCTCTGGTAATGTTAGTGAATAAGAATGACTTTATTGAAAAACATGCCATTTCAAACCCTTTGAAATGATTCATCACTAATGGTCGGTTGGTTGTATATTGTTTAACGTCCCGCTCGAGAATTTTTCACTCGTCCCGTGAAGGACTTCAAAACGTAGGCCTATACTACTCGGCGCTTACGGCCTCTGAGCAGGATCCCCACTGGATTCATTACAATGGTATATGTTTGATATATATATATATATATATATATATATATATATATATATATATATATAAATGAAATTATACCAGCAGTAATATTCTATCCGTGAGGATCCGGGTTAGAATAGGTCCTCAGTACCCCTTGCTTTTCGTAAGAGGTGACTGAATGTAGTAAACAGGTTTCCTCCTTGCTCAAAGGACGTGAGCGCTGAACAGAGGCCTAAATTTTGCAGCCCTTCACCGGCAATGGTGACGTCTTCAATATGAGTGAAACATTATCGAAAGGGACTTTTATAAATAAATGTTTTTATAAAACTTATTCAGTAGATCGTGCAGCAAATATCTACCATACAGAACTTTACGATGTCTGTTTGTGATTTCCTAATGGAAACAAAATATTTGAAATATTAAAAACTGCGAAAAAGAACGTTTGTGATTGGTGCCCTTGTTACAAACTGTCAAATCCCAGCACTATGGAATGAAAATCTCTTATTTGATATTTGTGGCGCGCTGGAAATGCGGATGAGAAAAATCCGCCAAAATTGAAAGTCTCAAAATTCTTAACCATATAAATGACACATTTGTTAATTTGCATTATACCCCAAAATGAAGATTTCAAATTCTATAATTTTAGAAATATCTGCTAAATATTTCCGACACCAAAATTAAATGACACTTGATGAAATAAATGCATTTCTGTGATATCATGTTACCCCCCTTTATGTTCATGATTTCAGTCATTCATTCAGTGGTTTATCTTACAGAGAGTAATTGTTTTATTTTGAATGGGACATCGTGACTTTTCACTTTCAGTTTGATAACACAGCAGTATATATTTTAAGCGTTGTTAATTTCCTAAATGAACTGCAAACTGATGTCAACTTGGAAGATTTAGTGTGCGTCCTATTTCATGGCATCTATATTTCATAAAATAGGTAAACGGCCCTCTATACGGCACATGTAGTTACAATGCATTATCTCTTGAACAAGATATCACAGATTCTGTCGGTCAGGCGACCATTAGTTAAAAAGTATTGCGAGGTCCAAAGGCTATAATTTTCCTGTTCTGTATATATCTAAGCTAGATTCTGATAATCAACAATATAAAACGAGATTCTCCAAACCGCTGAAATACGTTCCTTAATAAATGTTATATATGGCTGTTTTGGACCCCCCCCCCTTCCCTAAAGTCAGAACAATGGGGTGCGAAATTCACAATTTTGGTACATGCTGTTCATCCCTGTATGCTTCTCCAAAATATGCATTTAGTTTTATATACATATAGTATTAACAGAATTTAAGAAGACTTTCAAATGACAAACAGATTTAATCATTATAACTATTTGGCCCCACCCTTGTATTAAAAATTCCCAACCAATCGGATAATGAAATTTACAACTTTGGTATAAGACCTGTCCCTTCTAAATATTAATATTAAAGAAAATATCATTCTAATGTTTTGGATGTAAAAACTATATACCAAGTTTGGCTCCGCTCTGGACTCAGAACCTATAACCCCAGTATCATGGAATTTACAATTTTGGTAGACGCATTCCTGCTCTCTATCACTGTGCATTCGCTTTTTCTTACAGATGTGAGTTGTAGATATTTTGTTTTTTGAAAATTGGTTAATTTAATGCAGTTTTGCACCATACCTACGACTCCAGGAATTCTGAAATTTACATTATATGTCCCCGTTGTCCTAAAGATGTTTGATACCAAATTTGAAAAGAATTGATATGGTGGTTATCAAAAAAAATATCAGATATTCATTTGTTAACGGACGACGGCGGACTCAGATCAATGAAAACAAGGCACTCGAGTGTATCACGTGACCTAAAAGTCTTTCTTCTCCTGAGTTGAAGAGAATCCTTTACCGAAATTGTGAAATTCATGAACCCTGGTCAAGAGATTGTGTGTTAATGTGGGGCTTTATATTCCATATCTCTAGTAAAAATGCATTAATTCTTATAAATCTTTTCTCCTTTGTTCACCTTGCAGAAGTCAGGTTCTAGGACAGGATCCGGATAATTTTGTACAGTAGTATTGACTCACTATCATTTACTCCTGCGTATTGTGAACAGGAGACCTCCGTTTTTAAGGTCATATCCGAAAGACCTGTGATTTTCACTTCAAAAATACAATCACTCTAATTGTGCTTATGTATACATCTTATGTTTGACGCGGCCATGACACGAGCGGGCTCGAACTCGCAGCCTTCCGATAACGACGCGAACGATCTACCACTAAGCTACCGCAACATGTGGTTAGGGGTTCAGATTTTAGAGCGGACCAAAATGGGTAGTTAATGATTGATTGATTGAATATAATTGTTTAACGTCCCTCTTGAGAATCTTTCAGTCAAATGGAGACGTCACCACTGTCGGTGAAGGGCTACAAAATTTAGGCCTATGCTCGCCGCTTATGGCCTTTGAGCAGGGGGGGGGGGGGGGTCTTCATCGTGCCACACCTGGTGTGACACGGGACCTCGGTCTGTGCGGTCTCATCCGAAGGACCGCCCAATTTACCAGCAAGGGGGTACTGAGGACCTATTCAAACCCGGATCCAAACGGGACGGTAGATAATGAAAATTTATATACGTTTTTAGAATGTAAATAAATATTCTATACATTACATGTTGACGAAGAACATGTAAATCTCTTCTAAGATTTATAAACCGCTTACCCAGGCATCAGGGGATTCAGACAGAAGAGTAACGAAACAAGTAAAGACTTCTTTATTTTGGCACGATGTGACGAAATTGTACATAGCTTTGAAAGGCGTGAATTCTTCTACAACACTTTCGGAATTCGTGACACCAGTTTCCGGGCTCCAGACAGCGGCGGCGATCATGTAGCGATAACACAGGAGGTGGTTTTATTACTCTTTTACTCTTAGACATATATTAGAAAAAATCTGAATCTCGAAGGTTGGGCATTTCTTTTTTATTCTTAAAGATGATGGTGTTGTTGCATGCTACTGCACGGCGACCATTAAAGCCCAAAAGCCTCTTGTTTATCTCTATATCTTTTCTTATATCTAAATTATGCGATCCATTTGTTAGTTTTTTTTTATTTGTTGAAATAGCATAAAAAATCGGCTAAACTTTTCTATTGTTGCCAACATAACTACGGTAAAGGTTAAGGTATGAGCAGAATTATATTCAGGCTGTTATCAGGGTCACAAAAGAGTGCATCTAATTTGTTTGGCATTGGAAAATTCCTGTCATAAACAAGCTGTGTGATGCGTGAAAAAACAGCCCCAGGATAAATGAGCGTAAACATCTTGGTACACCAGAAACGAGAAATATTAGGGGGGGTATCAGAGTAGTAGGAGGGGAGGGGAGGGGGATGATGGGTAGAAAGACAGAAAATTATGATCAGTGCTTCTCATTTGTAAAGTTTAGAGACTTAAACTCACGAGAGCAGACCGTGGACAGGGGTAGGAACCTCAGTGGGGAAAAAGAAGGAAGGGGGGGGGGGGGGCAGTAGATGTGGAAGGCGGTTGCTTATGGGTTTTATAGATAATGGGTCTTATATGTAAAACTTATACGGTACCAATTTTGATGCACGAGATGCGCATTTCGACAAGTAATATCTCTTCAGTGATGCTCAACCGAAATGTTTGAAATCCGAAATGTATCCCTTGTCCCACACAAAGCTGGTGACGTCTCTAAATAAGTGAAAATTGTCCATAGGGACAACTTACGGCTATTCACTTATACAAATAAGTACATTTCGTTAATATGTACAAATACGGGAAAATCAAAACAACACTAATTAAAAAAAGGATCTGTACTTTGTGAAAAGGCCAAGTTTAGAACTTATCGTGAAACAGTAAAATGAGACAATTAATTCATTTGGGTTTTTTTTAAATATCGAATGTAAACAAAATCGAATGTACTCTTAAGGAGAGTGATTGATCTGTATCGATCAATCAAATGCGGGGGAGGCTAATCAAATATCGATAAAAATGTAGGCCTATATAATTCATTTTTATAATGTAAAACACGTTGACGTAAAGTTTCAATTTTCTCTTTGTGTACTGGAGTATGGAAATTCTAGCTAGGAATTGAGAGCTTCCGTCGTCCGTGTCGCTATGACACACATAGCCCTCTGCACGCCTGATTAATCTAATTAGATTTTCATCAAGGAAATACTTTATGCACCATATTTGATAAACGAACATGATTAGTATGCATCGCAAAATATCTGATGGAATTCTCTCTGGTACAACATAGTTAAGGTAAGGCCGAATTTTCTCAAGTTAAGAGCTTATTAACTGACTGTAAGCTTTACACAGGTACATTTATCCTAGGTCGTAGCTCCGACCCATCTATGATGCATGTCACCAACATTTTTATTGATTTTAAGTCAGTCTCTTAATGTAAATATTAAGTGATAAATCACGTTACGCTGAGAGGAATTTTTTTTTATGTATGAATCATACATTTTCTATCATGATAAATGCATTAGTTTTTTTCTTTATTTGACCACGCATTCTTTAGAAACAATGCTAATCTCTCACTACAAAAATAGACAAGGCGGTTTTAAAAATGTCCATGAGAAAATACTCAGAAATGATAATTTATGCACAATGCTTGTGATGCATAACGTGATATATTAATGTGCGGCTGTCAGAAACAAATTTTCGTTTTTGGGTCTTCCATTTCATTGCGGTTTAAACATCTGACCACCTTCAGGAAAACTGAAGACTTCTCTCAAAAATTTCATAACGTGCATCATTTATATTTTGATACACGCTACTGTAAATTACTTCCTAATGACAAGACTAGGGGGAAAATATTAATCTCCGTTGAATCGAGGTGTGTTGATATTCCTGGAGGATTGGTGATTGGCGGTTTTCGTTTATTTGTCGTCCTGACTTACTGCTGTTCATATTTCTAACGGATGTTTCATTGTTTAAGGATATGAGGTGAAAGACAACCAATACACTGTTTACCTGAGGATTCGCTCTCTTCTCGATCATAAATAAATTGTGGATAAAACATGACATCTCAAAGTAAGTACTGACATGATAATTTTTTTTTAATATAAGTTTATGTCAACTTACATATAAATGTACAACGTAGGTCTTCAGAGCAGAGTTATCCATATTTTCATCGATATTGAAAACTACAATGGGGTTTATTCGATGACGAGGTGAAGATAACGAACAGTGATCAATCTCATAAACCCCTTAAAAATCATAATTTATAGTAGAGCAAACACGGGTCCCAGGAAACGCCAAAGGCGGGGTCAGTTGTCTAGGAGGAGTAAGAATACCCTGTTGACCAGTCACACAGGTCGTGAACACTCTGGTCTTGTTATGTATATATAATCCAATGCTCATTAGACAACAGTGTTGTGACAAATTTAAGTATATACTTACATCACACAAAACATTATATATTTATATACTAGATAAAATTATTTGTTTCAAATCCATATTCAAGATCCACTCATTTTGAGACGTCAACAGCTTTAGGTAGAGAGACACAAACTTAGCGCTCTGGACCGTGGCAAAGAGGGTTCTTTATCATGCCAACGCCTAACGCGATATTTAAGACGACCCGCGACCCTTAATTGTAAATGCCGAGCGTTTGGCTGGTTGGTTTTATTTTGTTTAACGAGAATTTTTCACTCATATGGAAGCGTCACTACTACGGGTGAAGGGCGGCAAAATTTAGACTATTGGGCAGGGAGGGATCTTTATCGTTTTACACCTGCGACGACATGGGGCATCGGATTTTGCGGTCTCATCCGAAGGACCGCCCTATTTATTCACCACTTAGGGCAATCAAGAGGTACTGAGGACCTTTGGTAACCTGGATCCGTTTGGTTAAGGAGTAAACATTGCCGCTATTTTATAACATGGCCAAGGTACGATTAGGGCATTCCCGATCACGAAGCGAAGGATGTCATCCCTGATAAACCACGACTGCTACATGAAAAGAACCATACATTTAAGAAAAACAAAAAATATTGCAGGTATTGTTTTTGGGGTCAAAAATTAGGTTTTTTGCAATTGATACATATAATAATAAATGTAGTAGTCGCACAAATTGGCTTATATCTTATATCTAGTTGATAGCCTGCATATATAAATCATACAGGTTTTTTTCTACGTCGTCTGGCTCAGTCCAGTATGTTCATTTCAATTCATGGTGTTCGACTTCCGGTATGGCATTGTACACACACAGGGCGAGATAGTTTTAAAATATATACTTTTTTGAATAGCGGGCACCTTGGTTCTTTCAAAATAAGTATTCCCCTTTCCAGGAAAGCATGAGACAGCCGAGATGTACACAGGTTACGTACTATACACAATACAATTTTGTGGATTTCTTGGCATGCGACAGGGACCACTATTAAGTGTGCCATAGTTACATGTAGAATCGATTTTATTCAGTTTTACTGACCAAAGAGCGAACATACTTAATGCACGGATTTTCTAGAAAATCAATAGAGATACTTAAGGCAGTTTCAGAAAAAGGTCACAGTATTAACTTGAATTGCATTCAGTGCTAATTGACTACTCAGTACAAACCAGTCAGTGAGACAATAGTACAGCATAAATAATGATAATAAAGGGAGACAGCTGCTAACCGTTCTCTTAATATACTTATGTTACATTGCCATCATTTACATGCACTGTACATTGTGTGTTTATTTGAATAAATTACCGTACCATTGTCATGCTATATACCTAATTAAGTAATGTGTTCACATTTATTTTATTTACGGCTTGTAGCATATAGATTACAGCTGTTTGTTTTCATGCGTATGTATCTTAAAAATGAAGATGTTTTTGTCTTCGACATACAGGTGTTGGAAATATTTTAAAGAACATAATTGTTTCATTTGTTGTCAAAAAATGGATACATTACAATACAATAATACTCAATATGGAAAAGAAGTTAAAGACCCATCTTATGACCATACGGTCAGTGAAAATGTAGGCCGAGCCTAATCTAAACAGATGGTATTTACCTTGAGTGGCCAGGGTCTACCAAGGTGTTAATTGCTATATCCCATGGCACTCAAAGAAATACACAGAGACAGAACATGGTAGAAATCTACATGTCCATGCTTTTTTTTAATATATAGTTTTGGTATACACAGAACCTGTCTCAGGGACCCCTGTAGAGTTTCTGTAGTCAGTGTTTGAATAATGGTTGTATGCCTAAGGGTAGCTGACATACATTCTACACCTCTCTCTCTCTCTCTCTCTCTCTCTCTCTCTCTCTCTCAGTCATTGACTCAATGAATAATTTCTGTTATAAATATAGAGGTATCATAAATTGATGACATAAATTATTTCAATAAGTTACAGGTTTTAGAAAGTATTGTGCAAATTATTGTTTGATTTCTGATTGTGTAATTTATAATACATGTACATAGTGGGGGGGGGGGGGGTTACAATTATATTGAAATTGCGTTGTTCGGGGCTCGTTTTCAAATGGGAGAAAATAGCAGTTGTGGACAGGTCAATGCAATCAAAACTCAGATATACTGGGCTTCCTCAAAATCTAAAGAATGTCTGTAAGTACTGGCTGTTAATGTTACATTGTATGAAAACACCTCTCTGGGGTAGCTCCAGACCACAGTGTCTGCTGATGTCACTCCACCTGAGATACATGTATATTGTTAAATGTTTGATTGACAGGCAGCTTACATTTTGGGGGTGTTAACTTAAAATTATGTCTTTAACGAACGGTGATCAATCTTATAAATGATATGAAGAAGTAGGACAAACACTGTCCTCTGGTAACACCCGATGTTGGATCAGGTGTCTATGAGTAAATATCCCCTATTGATCGGTTACACCCACCGTGGACCTTATATCTTGACCAAGAAAAACGGAGTAATCCGTAGTCACGAGTGACTTAACTATTAAGATGAAACACACCAGACTACGTTCAACCTAATGACAGATTGTATTTGCAAATAAAGAGCATTACAATGACCAGAGAAGTTGCGATGTAAATCAATAGATTGTATTATTATTTGATGCTCTCGGTGGACGTCAGTCTATGAGGGGTCTAGACATTATAGAGATACCTTCTATGTTTCCATCATCTTCTTACAACCCCCCCCCCCCCTGTTATTCAAATTTAACCCCGCCATGCTAAAGCCTCTAGTAAATCAATAAAAAGTGTGTGGTTTGTCAAGTTTCGATCATATTCAATACACAATTAAATGTTTCCCCTCTACTGAATGGAGTCTATTGAACAAGTGACATTTTGAAGATGCACATCGTTAATATATTAATTGTACTCCTAGGATTTTGAAAAGACATAGAAATAATCAAATAATAAAAACGAAACAAGAAGAAAGAATTACTCAGAGAAGGCGTGAACATGGTCAGTCTTCGTTATGATATATACAAAGCAGAGGGACAAAGCCCGTTTGGGCCTGAATCTGTGATACCATAAATATAGAAAGGGGTCTAACTCTGACCCAGATGGAAAACTACCTACTCGCTTCAAATGCCTAAAGAATCAGAAACTGGGTGTGATATATGTGTAATTTCCGATCCATCAATTAAAATTTCACATTAGATATACGCTACTTACTTCCTCATACATTAATACTTACTTCCTCATACATTAATACTTACTTCCTCATACATTAATACTTACTTCCTCATATTTTAATAATGTTCTTCGTGTAGACGTTACATGACTCGTTTTTTCCTCAGCAGCATCAACTGTTGACAAGATCTGCCATTTTCATGAAAGCACTATATACCCGATATATTTAAAATCTCAGATACCTTAAAATTGATCAAAACATTATTCTTGTGATATTGCAACTAGAGAAGGAAATTGAACACTATTTTTTAGCTTTCTTAATTTTTTGTTTTTGCTTATTTTATTTCATTTAGATTATTTTCACCCATTTCCCCCTTCTTTGAAGTTTTAGGTATTTCGGGGCTGTAGCGCGTTTCTCAAAATGGCAGTTAGAGTCAGGAGTTGATGTTTTGTAAAATAAGCAACCCAGAAACGGCGAAACTAGAGAACTTTATTAAAGTATGAGGAAGTAAGTAGCGAATATGTGATGTGAAATTTTGATTGATGGGTCCGAAATCTTCCAAACTAGTCAGAATTTCGCTGCTGTCATAGGGGATAAACCAACCGGTGACCTGGACCGGTCAATGACCTTGTAAAAATAAACAGTTGAAATCGAGAGAACGATGACGTCTATCTCTGTTATATGTTAGAACTTGTGGCTTGAAATTCGGCATGCAAGTAGTTAAAACATTAATCTACGCATATCACATCTAGTGTCTGATTTTTAGGCATTAGAGGCGAGTAGGTAGATTTCTATCTGGGTCAGAGTTAGACCCCTTTCTATATTTATGGTACATGTCTCACTGAGTTCGGGCCCAAACGGGCTTAATCCCTGTGATACAAAAAGAACATATTATTTGCATTTGCATCCACCCAAAGCGGTTACATACAGTATATATATGATCACTCACGCGGTCGGTAAACAATCGCAAAAATTAAGCCCAAATTTGAATTCCTGTCGTAAAATGAATTTTAAAAACCTGTTTTTAAGCACAGTTTTTAAAATTCGAAATAAAACAGAAAGCAAAAAAGACGCAAGGTTTATATTCCATAATAGATATAATCTGTTGTTTAGGAAATTGCCACGCGTGCGTTATCTTACGTAATTCTCTTAAATATTCAACTCACTGTTGTTGATAGAAACTTTACCCATCTGGGATTGAGAAAGGATATTGATTCTCCCTATTTACGACAAATATTTGAGCAAATGCGGCATTGGGAAAGATGCAACTTTTAAAAACGTTGTCATCGACATTTTAGCCTATAGGCATTTCGAAATGGTGGCTGCCCCCCCAACATTCTTGCTTTTATTAATATCATTTTTAAAATCTATATGTAGTTAACTCGTACGTCAGCTTGACTTGTCGTGGGCTGCCACCAACCCCCGCTTAATTACGCTCAAACGCCGCTTGGCATTTTAATCAGTTTTATTGCACGAAGCATTGACGAGTTTCACGTCACAGTATCTGAGGCGAAAATGCAAATGACCGTGTGTACAGTCCGCTTAGCAACGGTAAGGGAAATAACTGCTCATGCACAGTCGCGTGATATTGGGGACCGGTATATTAGAAATTTCTCCACTATTTGAATCATATCTGTAACATTATAATTGTGTTATTTTGAGAAGGATTTTTCTAAATTGACATTTTTAGATGATATAATATCATTCCCTCATATGGCATCTATGTATGACTTCTACAAGGATAATATAGGGGTGGAGTAGGTAAATTGTACTTGTAGGTGTGAAATATTCCACCACTCGTTCTTTACTTAGATCTTTATATTGCTCTAATACGGATCAGTTAACTATATACAAAGATTAATATGCAATCCTGGAATACAAACTTTGAATTCTGTTACACAGAAATCACTCTGTCGTTAGAATGTCATTTCGCTGTGTAGTTGGTACACCAGTTGATTGATCATGTTAAGTCAGATAGCACATTTAAAATGACCGATTGTGGTCGACCCATCGCCCGTGCATTCTCCTTTACATGCTAGATTTATAACAGTTTCATTGATCTGTGAAAGTAGACGTGCCCTCTTCCTATCCATCTTCATCCAATTACCGGGGCTGTCATGTGTTAAAATACAAATTCCTTACAAAACAGGTTGAAAGATTGTATTATTTCAATTTTGGCGCATAAATGTACTGGAAAGCTACAAATGATTATTTGTACAATATTACTCACATTTCCAGTCGGGTTGATCAGTGGTTAAAATGTTTTCTACGGGATCATGGGTTCGAGCGCACACACATCAATATCAAACCATGGACGTAAAAATATTAGTGATGACCCTTTCGCTACATGCTCGATATCAAGAAGTGAAAATTGCGGATCTAGTAGATACGTTCGAGCGGGATAAATGAATTACCCTTATTCTAAAGCCATGAGCGGTTTGAATAGTTCGAGTTGGTAAAACTTAAAGTACATGTGGTGACGTCACGATATAAGTTAAGAATTATCGAATAGGAGGTAAAAACAACATACGAATAATTCAATGGCCCTTGTATAAAAAAAAAAAAGCTTATGACTAAAATGCAATCTCTAATATCCAATTAACCGCGTTGCAATGTGCCCTGACCACGAATATATTGATTTATCCTCTATCTCGTTTATTTCTTCGGAACTATAAATGAGTTACAGTGTTTTCAATATTTGACATCTTAACCCCGTTTTTGTGAAAAGAGTCTCAGACTTGTGGGTTTTACTTAATGTTCGAAGCGTCCGCAAAACCAATTGTTGAAGTGTTTACGTGTTTGCTTTTTCTTTGTGTGTTTGGTTTTATCGATGTGTTTGTTTCAAGAAACGCGCTATTATTGAGGTTATATGGTGGTATTACACTGATACACGAAGTTTAATTTTCGCGAAATGCAATACGATAGTTTTGTTGGCGTGTGATGTCCTGAACATGGTGTTTCTGTAAATTGTCGTTGTTGTTGTGAAATCCGTGGAATAGGGTGACGTAAACTAAATCTGTACGAAATCCCATCAGGGGCTAAGCCAGAGTACCCGAGTAGGCGGGGGGGGGGGGGGGGGGGGTGTGTCTTAAGGCTGGTAAATTTTAGACGATATCGATGTGTATATTCGACCCTCCTGAACGCATTTTTCGTACACTTTATAAAATTTGTTACGCAGAAATATTCGAGGTCTGTTCTGTTTGTGCACGAAATGCGGATAAACGCTTGTAAAAACTCAAAAATGAGAATGAATCTGTCCAATATCGTTGTATGACTAACCCACTACAAATAATTTTAAACCTTTAAAGAGACAAAAGAAACACTTATGGTATTGACCTAGAATATTTTGATATTTTTAACCCCCCCCCCCCTTTATGCAAAAATGATGTCGACGTTTGTGCTTACAAACGTACGCCTGGCTACGCGCATGCCCATGAATCCACAGTATACGTAACTTAACAATTAGCAACATGAATCATGTTTTGTATCGCTGTTGAAAGCAGTGTCACTGTAGATGGCGTCTTAACACAGCTAATCGTAAATGTCACTACATGTATATCAGAACGCATTTAAATGTCCAAAGACCTGGCTTGTTTCAGTGGTGAATGAAAGTGCACGTATGTGTTCCTAGGGAGAATCAAGGTGATCTTGTTATGTTATAATGCAATTACCGCTCCATAATCATTTCTGTTAAATTTCAATTATTACACAGACTTACGAAGGCATTCATCTCTAGTTATTAACGTTTTGGTATTTTCAAATCTTTTTGTGAGGCTTACATGTATCCATTTTACATTAGTTTTAAAATAAAATATTCCCTACATTTCTTTGTACTTCCGTCAGTGTACCACATAAGTAAAATAAGAGTAAATAGCCTTTTTTTTTTTTTTTTTTTTAGAAATACCTTTTCATGTCTTATCGAAAATATGTTTTGATAACAACAACAATTGTTTTTAAAAAAAATTGAATCACTCAAGTTAAAAATTTAAGAAGTTTACATTTTTAAGAATACTTTATAAGATATTTCTTTCATATTTAGTATTTTGTGTATTTAGAGAGAAAAAAAAATATTTTTCATTTCAGAGAAAATGAATCTGTGTCCGGTCCTGGCAAAGGAATACAATATAATAACAATAGCAAACATGAACTCACTCCAGTTGAGCACGTATAATAGACTGCCTGGCACGAGGGTGAAAATATCCTGTCTGTCCAACACATTTAAAGTGCTGGGTCCCACGTGGCTGACCTGTCTCCGCAATGGATCATGGGATAAACCCATCCCTAGGTGTGTAAGCAGAAACGAGTTCGAGGCAGAGATATCCAGAAGTTCATCAACAGTTAATCCCATTAGTGTCACCATGAATGGTAAGTCATCGTTTCTTGAAAATGCAAACCAGTGGCGGATCATTGTTAAGAGGTAGTTGGCCTAGTTACTTCAGACATACTACAGACATATGCCGACAATGAAATTTCCAGTAGCATCATTGGTATGTACCAGTATGGAAAGTGAAGATAACGAACAGTGACCAATCTCATAAATCCCATACAGAATACACAATTACGAGTAGGGTAAACAAGGACCCCTGGACACAGCGAGGTGGGATCCGGTGCCTAAGAGAAGTAACCATCCCCTCTTGACCGATCACACCCGCCATGAACCCTCTATAAAAACATGTACATGTAATCGTTAGTTGTCCTAAATCCACCAGAGCTAGAAAATGATATTGACTGTTCCCCGAGTTTAAAAGTAATATGCAAATTTATTTTTGTTTTCGTTTCTTTGTTCTACGTGCCATTCGATAATTTGTCTCTCTTGTGAGGACATGACCAGGTGAAGTACCACAAATATTGACCAATGCGTGGTGCTCAGAACCGTAGCAGTTCTTTATTGAACATTTCGATATGATTGGTTTTTTTTTTTTTTTAATATTAATGACTATTAATATTAATTACACCAAGACGTCTTTGTAAATACGAAACATCAACGTTGTGTGCTTTCTGTTTTAGAACTACCATCAACATTAAATTCAGACTCATCTTTAGCCACTTTATCCGGAACCATCACTCCCTACGTCATCACTGTGTGTGTGCTCGCCATTATGTTTCTGAGTTTAGTCTTCATTTTGACTTACTTAGTTCGCATGCGCAGAATAATAAACAAAAAAGTTGACGAAATAGAGGAAAAAGATCGTCGCCCTGCGCATGTGCGAGCAGTGGACAGGTATTTATTATGTTAGTTAAATTTTGTCTATTTTGTAGTAGTCAATCAATGTACATACATGTACCTTTGGATTTAGAATTTAAAAATAATATGTTCCTGATGTTTGCAGGATATAGCCAATATAAATCATAGCACAAATTTGCTACCATTGAATATTCATTTTATTTGCAGCTTGCGATCACTACAATCGGGCTCGACAACAGTTTATGACTACTTCCGGCAGAGTAATTCCCCGACGCTTAGCGCATCGGCGTCCTCTCACAGCTCTGATCAACGCCTCAAACGCACAACAGAACCGGAAAGATCTGGAGCATCATACTTCAACAGCTTGGACCAACGTTTCAAGCGCGAGAGAGAACCAGATAGACAGGAAGGAACATATTCACACTATGACCCGCGATGTAAACGTGCTCGAAGCCAGGAAATGCTTCAAAAAGCGTACACCAATAGCTTCGATCAGCGGTTTAAACGTGAGAGAGACCGAGATACAAGGTCGTTACAATACACGGTAGCGGATGACAGGTGGCTAGGTTATTGAGGAATTCTGTTCAATGATCCAGGAGTGGTAGTTATAATAGAATATAAGTGAAAGACAATGATTAAGGGAAGTAGTATTTTCCGCTAAACAATTGCCACAATTTGATTTTTCGCAATTTCGAAAGACTGACGATATTAATCAGGGTATCTGTGTGTTGTCTGCGAACCACGTGGTCCATAACAAACCGTATCTGACAGTTTATTCTATTTACTCTAATGTCCCCTTCATTGCACGCACGTAAATCCAGTCTTATTTATTTCATGCACAATGATATTTATTTGTTTCCTCCGCGCGGGGGTATATGACAACCACCAGGAACCGTGAAGGAACTTCGAAATGTTCATCGGTTTTTATAGCCAGTTTTAACAGCCTTGCATTGCAACCATACCTCCAAATATTAATTATTCATTAATATTACTATCACTTAGTGATAGTACTCGGATTCACTTCCGGAGATAAACAAAACACCCTGTGGAATAACCTACAACGAAATTCAATGAATTCGCGTACATGTCTAGAATAGCATTTGATTGCGGGGTTTAATCTTTCATTTGAAAATTGCTTGGACCCTACAAACTGATTATAAAAGATCTTTTCGCACCATTACAGATATGTATAGTTAGCGTTTGTAGTAATGTATTACAATGGCTGCAAACTGCGTCCTGCTTGCTATAGTTGGTTGACCAGTAAGAAACAAGCCATTCTTGGATCATACATTACCTTGTTTGTTTTAATTTCAATCATTTTCGCAAATGCATGAAGCTATTAAAATCCATAGGCGATTGTGAGGTCATATAAAATGCATGCTATGGGTGTCTTGCGGTCTTCAGGAATTACAACTGGTAGTTGTCGTAGCTCCCCTGCGGGAGTACCCATAATTCCATACCGGAAATAGTTAACTTCCGCCTTCATAATATACGTTTGTAGAGTTTTATTGTATACCTATCATAATATTTATGACATTGCCCCGTCTTCACATGAAAAATTGAATCATATCCTTGTTCTGTTCTGATTTATAGTGCTGAGGAAATATCCTGTAAAAATCCTCATATTATAAGATGTATCGTATAGAATATTCACATTTTAATACACTGTTTTATATGAGCAATAAATAATAAAACATCGGTTCATTTTCTTTCTTTATCCTTCACCAACTATGTAAGGGACTTTTCTAAGTATAAAGGAACTAATTACATATGTTAGGCTCCTCTCTGAGACCTTACACATTTTATTGTTATCGTTTTGAAGACATTTGAATATTGACGGAACTAATCAAATTTGTTGATCTCTTCTCCGAGTCCTTTTGTTGGTGATATATTATTTAACGTCCCGCTCGAGAATTTTTCACTCAGATAGAAACGTCACCATTGCCGGTGAAGGGCTGCACAATTTAGGCCTATGTTCGGCGCTTACAGCCTTCTAGCAGGGAAGGATCTTTATCTGGCCACACCTGTTGTGAAATGGGACCTCGGTTTTTGCAGTCTCATCCGAAGACAACCTCATTTAGTCACCTCTTACGACAAGGAAGGTGAACTGAGAACGTATTCTAACCTGAATCTCCAAGAGACTTGTGACATTAATCATGGTATGTCATCTTATCTTTTTCATAAAATATGTATGGTGTTCTAATAACAATATATATCTGTTTACAAAATTATGGAAAACATACACATAGCCAAACTTCAACACCTCATTACTGCATAAGGAAACTTTTCGCCCAACGTTTTGATTTTGCTAAGGTGTATTGAAGTTTATAGCTACTTTATTAAAAGTAATGAATGAAATTTATATTCGCCCAGTTTTGAATTTGCCTAATTCTGATATGCGTGGAAGAATAATGGAGACATTAAAGGGACTGATTCACGATTTTACCCAAAATTTTGTTTTTCACTTTTAATGATCAAAATCTACTGTCTAATGTGTTTTAACGATTTCACATGAAAATCAAGGTTATACATTATCACAGAAGCTCATTTTAGAGAGTTTATTCTTTGTTTTGTAAACAAAGATTGCGGTATGCTATTGTTTACGAAATTACAAAATATACCATTCAGTGCAACTTGCGTGGAAACGGTTTGATTGATTGATTGATGTTTTCCGCCACACTCAACAATTTTGCAGTTATTTAGTGGTGTCCAGTGTTTATTGGTGGAAGAGAGAACCCAGATATAATATACCTGGGAAGAGACCACCGACCTTCCGAAAGTAAACTGGGAAACTTTCTCATTTACCGACGCGAGCGATATAAACCGCGCCGACCAGAGGTGAGAGGTCGTGTGATTTTGAGAACGATGCTCTAACCACTCGGCCCTCGGAACGGTTTTGAAGTATTATTCTAATATGTTTGAAGTCATATGATTGATTGATGTTTTCCGCCACACTCAACAATTTTTCAGTTATCTGGTGGCGCCCAGTTTTTTTTTATTGGTGGAAGAGAGAATCCTGATACAATGTACCTGGGAAGAGACCACCGACCTTACGAAAGTAAACTGGGAAACTTTCTCACTTAACGGCACGAGCGGGATTCGAACCCACGCCGACAGAAGTGAGAGAAGTCATATGTAAATAGAATATTTGTGTTGTAATATTTCACACAATTTACTTTTCGAAATAACATAACATATAATTGGGGGGGGGGGGGTGATATCTACTTACATTAGTGAAAATAGTACAGACTAGCACAGAGGCGTAAGGAAATGTAGTTCATGCATAGCAATGTCATGCATTGTGTGATTCATTGTGGGGCGTAGGGTATAAGAACTTTTTCGTTCATTCCTTTCTAATCACAGAGATGGCTTATTTCCATAGTCTATAAATTGTATTGGTATTTTAAACCAGGACGTAACATTTCACAAAATCAAACTTTGTCACGAGCGTGCACATGTTGGCCCTAATTTAAATATTACGTCCATTTTCCTACGGATGTTTGCTTCACATAATGGCATTTAGATGGGGGAATACAAAAAAGATACATTAATCATGCAAAAATAAAACAAACAAAAAACATTATTGCATTTTCATACGAAAAAGGTTGGCACAGTCAATGCATGACTTTCTGCATCCAGGACAAATCATGTGTGAGCCGCAAGGAAATGCACATCAAACAGCTCTGATTCGACGGCAAGTCTAAAAGGAATTAGTGTTAGCTAACGTTCATATAGAAAATAATGAATAGTAGGTGGTGATGATTAATAAAACTTACTTGCATTAAAATTAAGTCACGAACATATATTTATATTTCCAATGAATTTCTCCTCCCTTTAATATCTGCAGTTGTGAGGAATGCTCGTGTGAAACTTGATAATTATAATAACGACTGTTTTAACGGCAGGGAATTCAAATACAAATGAATAAAATTTATTTTTGAAAATGCAAGAAAGTTTGAACTGAAAATGTGAAGATAACAGTCATCAAGGTTATGAATTCTATAATAAGGCATACAAAATTAACTTTAGGACAAGCACATATCCATGTACCCACGAGAGGTGGGGTTTGTGCCTAGTAGGAGAAAGTAATCCCTGTTTACTGGTCACAGCCGCCGTGAGCGCTAAATTTTGGTCTGGTAAACGGAGTATTTCGAAATTAAAATCTGTATGTAAAGAGATATCCTACAATTAGTATGAAAAGCGTCACATAGCACTCGTCCTAATGACAAGCAGTACTTGCGAAATGCTTACTTTAAATGAGACTGTTGAAACCCTTGTAACATCAACTTATTTGCCAGTAGCCCAACCTCGATTGGGGCCTCCGTGGCCGAGTGGTTAGAGAATCGCGCTCAAAATCACACGACCTCTCACCTCTGTCGGCGCGGGTTCGAATCCTGCTCGCACCGGTAAGTGAGAAAGTTTCCCAGTTTACTTTCGGTGGTCTCTTCCCAGGTACATTGTATCTGGTTTCTCTCTTCCACCAATAAAAACTGGGCGCCACCATATAAATGAAAAATTGTTGAGTGTGGCGGAAAACATCAATCAATCAATCGATTTAGAAATGACCATACGCAGAACACGTTCTTGCTAGTTAACGCCAATGTTCAATAAAATATTCAATGGTGAAGGAATTGTGGAAGACTGTAGTGTGTTTTACTTTGATTGATTGATTGTTTAAAGTCCCGTCGAGAATATTTCACTCATTGAGACATCACAATCTGTAGGTACATTTTACCCTACCGTTGTCCTATGCTTAGCGGTCAGAGTCGTATTAATTAGGATTCTTTATTGTGTTAACCTCTGCCGTAACTTCCGGTTTTAATGTCATTTCCGTGAGTCTCACTTATAAATGCTGAGCGTTTGGTGAAGGAGCAATCACTACCCAATTTAACGTCTTAGGTTTAACGGGATTCAAATTCACGACTTCCCGGTTGCGAAGCGAACACCCTACCAGTAGTATATTACTATACTACTCCTACCTCTGAACTACCGCAATTTATTTAGAGTTCACAAGGATATATCGAATCCACGTATGTACGAAAATGCGTATCACTGATAGACAAAAAAAGTCTTTTTTATGTATGAAAGCCTAAGATAACAAACAGTGATCAATCTCGTAAATCCTCTAAGCAATAAAAAAAAATAGAGAGTTCAGCAAACACAGGCATATAAAAACGTGTCATTATTAGATATGTTCCATATGTAATGCGTGTGCTTAAGTCTTGGGTGATGTCAACTCTCGGGCAATACGTATACAGGAAGTGAGATCCTTAATGACAAAAATAGCAAATCAACGTGTATGGTCAATTCCATACATCGGTTATTTGTGCTCATTCTTAGTAATCGTGTAGAAAAACCTACTTAAGTTAACCTTTCCTTGAAACGTACTTCTGAATGATATTCTCTAACTTAATGAATATGAATATCTTTCTATATATATTTTATTCATTTCGTAACACACCTTGATCAATTGCTGCTATTTACCGCGTTACAAGTTTAGATTTTGCGTTCAATTGGATAATCTTTGTGACTGGAATCAGGACGACACCAGCTGTAGTAGGTGAAAGATAATAGATTTAGAGCTATGCTAGGCGCTCAAGGACATACCATTGAAAGCTTACGACGTCTTATCTGAGAAACACATGACTTTCATTAAATATATAGGGCCGGGTTCTTGACGGAAGAAGTTGCTACCTGACAAAAACGGCCTGGTTGGACGCTGTTGTCTGAAATTCGTTCAGGACCCCCTCTGCTTTGAAAGTGTAGCCGACGTAACTAGGCTAAAGGCCTTTTAAAAACTTGTTTGTATGTTGTTTCACGTCACCAACTTAAGACTAAGTGCAACAAATTTTAACCGATGCGTGGCATTTACTACTGTAGCAGTGGTGGTTCTTTATTAGAAAGACATGAAATCTAATGGAGGGGGGCTTAGTGGAAAAACTATCACTGTCTGTGTGAAATATGTTAGACTTCACGCGCCGCGGGTATCAAGAACTTAACCCTGGTTTGAGTTTTACTAAATTTCGTAATGCTAATAAAAATGAATTTTATTTTCTAAATATCCACGTAGAACAGACGTTAAAGGATGAATTGATCACGTAGCCACAAACTCGAGTGACAAGAAACAGGTGCATCAAAACCATACAGGGATGTATGTGATAATTTCAATCAGTATAATTATGTCTTCCTTCATTATTACTGTTGCTCTTATTTCATGAAAAGGTGAAGCTGTCTTTCCGTGTATGCAAAAGGAAATGTTCCAACGGGATCAATGACATTAACCTACAACTTTATAAGGAATAACAATGTGTCGATTCTGATGAGGTTATCCACTGCCCTTCCTCATACATTTATATTTCATGATTTCATAACAACAAAACGTACTTTAATTTTAGAACCTGGTCTGGATTTGTGACATCACAAAATCAAATTAAAGAATCAAAGAATGGGTTGGCTGTATATTAATTTAACGTCCCGATAGAAAACTGTTCACTCATATGGAGATTTCACTACTGCCAGTGAAGGGCTGCAAAAGGTAGGTCAGCGCTTACGGCCTTTGAACATGAAGGGATCTTTATCGTACAACACCTGTTGCGGATCCTCGGTTTTTGTGGTCTTATTCTAGTCGCCTCTTGCGACAAGCAAGGGGTACTGAAGAAAATATGAAGATAACAAGCAGTGATCAGTCTATAGTCCTATAAAGAATACATAATTAAGAGTATGACAAACACGGACCCCTGGATACACCAGAGGTGTGATCAGTGGCCTAGGAGGAATAAGTATCCCTGTCGACCGGGCACACGTGACACGTCTTTGATGCAAGGTGAAGATAACGAACAGTGATCAATCTCGAAGGATACTCCTAGGCACACTGTGCTCCGTGTACACTCCACAGAGTTACACGTATTTATACTGGGCGACATGTCAACCATTATTGTATCGATTAATCGTTATATCCATGGAAGGACACACATGCATATCCAGCGACAGGTATCCCCAGGAAATGTGCATCCACCAGCAGAGGCACAAGCTCTGGTTAAATGAACGAGTGAAGATAACGAACATTAATCAATCTCATAATTCCCATAAATGATACAAAATCAAAAGTAGAGTACATCTTCCACACTTAAATCTACCAAGTTGTTCCCTGTTATGGCAGTACATTACTACGCAGTTCTTCACCGACACATAATGTCATATGATAATAATACAAATACATATGGAATTAATTAATGACAAATGCATACATAAATGTCAAAAATATTTTATAGAAAAAAAAAATAAAGTAAAAAAAAAAAAAAATGTACTGTAAAAATTGTAAATAAAATGAGCATTATCGTTGTGAACCTGGATTATCTCCCTGTATAGTTATATATTCACTCATTTAAACAGTTAACTCTCGCACTTCACAACAAGCATCATAAATCCGTTTGATCAGACAGAATACAATTCAAATTGTACAATAGCAATACAAAAGCGCACATTCTCCATGTAGCGATGAATTTAGGAAGTTGAACCCTGTACTGGATGATGATTACGATGGCGATGACGATTAATACACCCACCCTTCTTCCTCGTCACTAAGCACTCTGCTACGTTATTCGTCCTCTCCCAAAGGTTCTGAAGCTTAAAACGAATCATATTCATTTCCTCCTCCACCTGTTCCTCAAATTTGAGAGATGTCTGTGCGCATGGAATTCTGATTCCATCCAGAGTGGTGTGTTCAACATATCCCATTATGACATTTATTAAAACTGGCAGTTTTTACATGTATGTTGAAATCTCAGTTAGCTTTAGAACACCTTCTCACACTTATTCCTATTCAACATGAATGTGTGTACTAAATTTATCATTGCGTATTATAAATCTATACATTTACGCAAACAAACCGCAGAATTTCTGGTACGTGACTGACTGCAAAGAAAACATTATTCTGGTAATGATTACATGAAAAGTGAAGATAACGAACATACGTCATTGAGATCGGCGAAGTGGAACTAATTGTCGCAAGTTTTAGGATAAGCGATAAACATCGAAACCATAGGCCAATCTTAAGAACTCTAACCCCACGGGATCAGGGGAAACCCCAACATTTTATAAATAGTAACGTTGCACTTTAGCTGTGTGATCAGAACATAAATAAGAAATGTAGACAGGGTTGAATATACTGAGTGTCTACATACTGCAGAATTTGAAAATATTTTGGGGAGGGGATATGTTGTCCTGTATTAAAGACGCTTAAAAGTACACTGAGGGTCATGATAGGGGGATGGGACTACGCGCATCGGAAAATGTTGAACAGTTTCATATTATCCTCAATGATACTCAACAACATGAGACACGAGTTCTGTTTGTAAATGTATGTTGTGTACGTCTCATTTGAGAAATTTTCACTGAACCACTAGACGTATGTCCGATAGAAATCAATGTTCTGTATACATACTCGTGTTTGTTAAGATTAGGTAAGTAATTCATTGATATTTGGAATCGTCGATATTCAATATCAACATTTCGTGAGAATCTTGGTTAGCATGGGTCCCCTGTACCCCTTACTTTTCGTAAGAGGCGACTAAATGGGACGGACTTTCGGAGGAGTTCGCAAGTGTCGAGGTCCCGTGTCATAGCAGGTGTGACACGATAAAAATCCCTCCCTGCTCAGAGGCCATACGCACTGGGCTTAAATTTACATTTTGCAGCCCTTCACCGGCAGCTGTGACGTCTTCATATGAGAGAAAAATCCTTGAGCAATATACAATCAATCCATCCAATGCGATAACCTTTCTCTTCTTCCAGTGCATCACTGTAAAGGTAACATTCCTCTTCTAATGTAGAAATCTCTGAATAAACCCTATATTTGTACCTACGGGAATGTTCACACTGAACATTGGGCGATCTTATCTCAAAAGGCTACAAGATATTGTCAACCAGGAACTTCATCATCTCGTTTAACACCAAATTTAGATCACTTTTGCTTAGAATCGGTATTTAGCAACGCAATTATTTTGGTAGACTATACACACGATAAGACTATTTTCCGAGTTTAAGTTGCATTGAATTAGCATCTGTCAATAATGTCAAAAAGCCTACTAGTAGTCTGTAACTTGGTATAGAAATGATAGCGTGTGTGTTGATACGCAGTGTGCCTTGATACTGTTGTTTTTGGAAACGTTTTCTATTTCAAAAAGTAATAAAACGTTCTTTTCACATTCTTGAAAATCCGGATTTAATTTACACCATTCCTGACATATGTTGTGAAGTTTCTCCTTCACAGTAGTTAATGTTTTTATGAGATGTGTTCCGTGGGGATCCGGGGGTAGATTAGGTCCTCAGTACCCCTTGCTTGTCGTAAATGGGATGATCCTTCTGATGAGACAGCATCATCCGAGGTCACGTGTCATAACCGGTGTGGCACGATTAAAACCCCTCCCCGCTCAAGGGCCGTAAGCGCCGAGCATGGTCTAAATTTTGCAGCCCTTCACCGGCAATGGTGACGTTTCCATATGAGTGAAATATTCACGGGAGGGACGTTAAACAATATACAATCAATCAATTACGAGGCGTAACAGTGGCGGATCCAAAAATTACTTTATGGGGTGGGGTGGGGGCAGTCTATTTCAAAGGGAGTATTATTAAACAGGTAGATCCAGGGTAAGGCTATTATGTGGCCGAGTTCCCTGCAGTAAATGTGTTCTAAGAAATTAAGGCATATATGTTTTAGCGATGTGGAGTAAATTTCTATAATGGAATTCATATTCGTGAAAGTGGAGATGAGTGCAGCGCTGGATCCGCTCCTGGGTAAAGATAGGGGCTTGGTAGATCATTTATGAGGTCCTATAATGTACGCATATCTTTGTAAGCTTAGTCACGGGGGTCAGTTTACATGTACATGTTGGTAGAGTAATTAACATTCAGTCCTCGCTTTCATTGGGATATTAAATGTTTAAAACTATAATGTGATTTTGAAGAATTCCGTCTTTTGAAAGGAAACTTGGAATGTATTTGCAATATTGTCTCCACAGGCACATGGGCCACATGAAAGTAAAGGGCTTTCAGTAAAACACTTTGAAAACCGGATTTTCTTTGGAATGTCCCGTTTACTTTCAAAACGCATACTGCATTTATACATGCACGTCATAATGTTGACATAAGCAAATAGAAAATTCAAATTTATTTACAAAACAAGAAATACAAGCGGGGCTATTGTTTTGACGCATTCATCCTTTTGTCTGAAACGTACAATGTTTAATTTTGACAAGCCACGTCAACTCGACCCAACCTTATAAACAAGTGATATAAATACGAGTTAACTTTCGCCTAAACACCAGTTAGAATCCTCACCAAAACATCAACGACAATTAATTCAAGGTAAGAGTATTTCAATATAATGATATAAGGACATAGACACCCCCCCCCCCCAAATATAAACTATTTGTGAATGTTTTCATACTGCTAAAACCATAATTTTTTGCATTATTCACACGATTTTCACTTGATCAGTCAATGGGGAAAAATACCCCAAAATTGAAGCCTTCAAAAACACCTTTTCGTTGGTGCATTTCGTGTATTAAAGACCGATTCACGTTATTGGTTGACCAAATAATAGACCATCCCACGAGAACAGAAGTAAATTTCTACTTCATTTCTATGACCTGAACACGTGGTAACCCCAAATGTAGCAGCATATAAAAATTGTGACGATAGTGTTCATTTAGAATTTCCATTTAGAAGAATATGCACGACATTGTGATTAATATATAAACAATAAGAAATAAACCTTCTTAAAAGGGCATTAGCTGCGAAAGTGATGGCAAGCTTTTTTCCCTCAAAATATGTCAATGGCATGGGAATATTTAATGATTAGTAAAACTTTTACTTTGTACAAAATCAAGAGAAACCTAATAAAACTACGTTGATTATTAACCGCTTTTAGTGTAAAGAAATATATATATATATAGGGAAGAATTGTCTTGCAGGACAATAAGTATTTAATCAACAAAATTACAGTCATGTACCTGCTTTGGGGTTAAATAGTATTTGAAATAATTCGATACTGGCGTTATTACTGAAATATATGATATAGAGCAATTTTCATTGAATTCAATGTTTGGTGACAAAATGACAGCCATTGCCCCTAGAAGTGCCTCACCACACCAAGGCTTATACTGTTTACGATACTATGTCACAATATGGCAATTCAAATCCTTTGTGAATATTATTTGTGGCAATCGATTTATTTTGTCTATCATTGTAGCTCAGTACATAACGTATCGGGTTATAAACTCACAGATACCGAGTTCAAATCCGCCGGTGTCTTTTGTTCATATTTGTTCCAACTTTTTTTTTTCCATCCAAAATTGTACATTTTCTGCCTTTTCGACACATGCACTAATTGACACCATATTTTTCATAGTCCAGAATTTGAAGGTGACGTGATCCACCTTAAATTGTCAGTCCTTCCCCTTCTTACGATAGTAAATCAGATTTGTGAAATATTCCATTCCGGCATTATTAATGAAAATTAAAAATTCTTATCTGTTGTGACAACACGTTCACCCTTTTTTTCATTTCTAATATCTGCAATATAGTGTTTCTCATGTTTATGATAAAATTTAATACTGAAACTTCAAAAAATATCCACAAAAACCAAATTTCCGAATTAATCTATTTTAAGTATTTATGAGTAGTGAGCTTTGTGAAAATAAACCCTTTGCAGGGCTGTGACTGAATTCCTCAGAAATCGGAGGAAAACTGGTCAAAAGGGGAGGGAAAAACCCCACGCTCCCTGGAAACAAATATAATCTCCGTCACTTTAGATCAAATCCAGAGTGTTTCTTCTTTTTCGAAAAAAGAGCCAATCAGAGGATTTCCTTTGAAAAAAGTTGAATTTTAGGTCATTTGCAGTAATGCACGGTCTAAGGCCCGTGCATACACAGCATCCATCACGTTTTGGTTCTGATTTTAATCTTCCTCCCCTCCACTTAATTATAAGGGGTATATCTAATTACGAGTTTGGTAATCGGAAAACTTAGGATTTGAAAGTGAGCTCTTTAAAAAAAAAATGCAATTTAGTGTAGTTAAATCACTAATATATTTAGTTTTCTTCATCAAGAACTCTTACTCAAAATATTTCATGAAAATTGACTGCCTTTCGATTGCTTCCAATGAGCCATAATAAGGAATATATGCCACATATGTACTTAAAAAATGTTATGTATCTGAGTTTTTTGTTTTTGTTTTGGTGTAACATACTTTACACAAGCGTTTGCTTGCGTATTTAAAATAACTTCTTTAATGGCGTACATGTGCAATATGTACCACTTAGTATGTTACTCTTACGACACGTTGAGTACTGCATACGGCATATCCTGTACGTTCTATTTATTATTTAGTCTGCCGTACATGTTGGTACATTATGAAATTTGTTTTCTTCATTTGTTAAATGGGCGTCTGTTAAAATGTCTGAAGAGTCATGCTTATAGTGTAACATAATCGCTAATCATTGTTTTGTCGTTTCTTCTCTACAGATGAGGTCCACGTTAATAAGCTGTTTGTTTGTGTGTATGTTGGTGATTGATTACACGTGCGCACAATGGAGTGTGGAGGGAAATGTCGGAACCAGCCAAGGCGGCGGATGGAAAGTCGGGGTCAAGCTCAAATTCTCGTGGGGGAGAAGACAAAAACGCGAAGTGGTATATATGGTTCTCCTTCTAATTGATACATGGAATTTCAATCAATATTAATTTTCTTTTATGAAATTACAAAATTAACCCTACATGTTAGTCTGTATATTGGATCCTAATTTTGATGGTGCTGGTTTTCAACAAGGTGATTCGATACGAATCTTCTTTTTAATGTGTACAGTATTATGTATATTATTTTCTGATTGATTGTATCTTGCTTAACAATTTGCTTAATAATTGCTTAATAATTTCAGAAAAATCAAATTCTCGAGCGAGACGCTCGAGAATTTGATTTTTCTGAAATTATTATTTCCATTAACAAGACACGATACTAAAGATACGATCACTTTAGTGTACACGGTATCATTAATAGCGTTAATTTTTTATCGTACAATACAATTGATTACAATCTTAAATACATCCATTCGTATGTTAGCGTGTTCTAAGAATTTTTAAAAGCAATGACATATTTTATAAAACTTACCAAATATGATGATTTCAATAAAGACATTGTCATGATGGGTTTATTAGTCAACTATTATGGAGGCCAACTTTCGATAACATCCCGTGCATAGCAGTTTAAAGGAATATAGAATATTATTTTAAGCTTAGAATACAGAATGAGTGAAAAAGAAATATAAATTATTCTTTTATTTTAACCATTCTGATATGACAATGGACACTTAAATTACAAATTCAACTTGTTTTTGTTTTAATTATTTCTCAGAAAATGCAAGTGTTTGACGTAGTGATGTATATGGTGAACAACAAAACCGGAAGTAGCGTTAGATTGTCTCCATGTGACTACGCCCTTTATGACCAAAATGGCGATCTGGAAGTTACAATAGATGACTTTGAATTTATCTTCGAGCACGATGAGGAACAAAAGCATCAGCTGGTAAAACTAATGTTCGACGAACTGGACATCAATAAAGGTAAATACATAGCCAAATTCAACAACTTCCGATGTGCGCTGTTTAATAGCACATGGAAAGGTGAATGTAACAGTGATAAATTCCATAACCCCTGTAAAGAATAAACAACTCAAGGGTAGGGCAGACACGGACCCCTGGACATACCATACGTGTAATATAATTCAGTATGGAAAACATTGATTACAAATCTCGTTTGTGGAGTAAAGATTGTTTTAGCAATTCGCAAATTGTGTGGTCGATATAATAATCTCGTTTGCCAATATAACCTATCATTGGGTCAAATGCTGTCTGACGTGTTTCATACCGATTGCTAGGTCGTTTCAGGTTCACTGATTTTGACTACGGATTACTCATGGCGGGTGTGGCCGGTTGACAGGGGATTCTTATTTCTCCTTGGCTCCTGGCCCCACTTCTGGTGTATGCAGAGGTCCGTGTTTGCACAGCTCTGTTTTGAATCCCTTCTGTAAATTATGAGATTGGTCACTGTTCGTTATCTTCACCCTTAGTTACGATTTAATACATGTATTTGCTAACGTTTTCTTTCCTTCCCGATCGAGCGATATATTGGAAAATTTCTGATCTAGATTTTTGTAACTATATGGTTCTAATGCGTAACGTCTTGTCAGAGTGACTTTGCAAGAAACCTCTTGACTTGACAGGACATTGAACAAGTAAATTAAAGGAATGCATACCGGGTCCATAAGCGAGATAAAAAATTCAAATCATCATTAAGGTTGTTCATGATTTCAAGATATGCATTTCTTTGCGAGTATTTCACACACACACACACACACACACACACACACACACACACACACACACACACACAAAAAACCCCAGGCAGTTGAAATGTATCATTCATTGGGTGTTTGGAAGTAGGGTTAAATTATGCGAATTTCTTACAATTTACAGATTGTGAATAGAATTCTCAATTTTGAAACTAGTTTAACCTAGGTGCGTCTTTTACATTAACATTTTTTGACCTCTAAAAGTTCAATTTGAAATAACAGCAAACTATTGTTTTACAAAAATATAAGAATGCGTTGCGGGGGTATCCAATATTGTTTCGTCGACACGTGTACCACATCATTGTTTAGTAAACCCGCACCATTGTCGATGAGTCTCATGGATTTGGTACTATTTTACACTTTCTCTTAAGTAACACGATCCAAACTCTTGTTTTTCAGACAACAAAATCTCCGCCATGGAGTTCGAGGAAAGGAAACACAATGTGATTTCTAAGGATAGCTGCCAATTGTAAAGAAAAAAACCAACGGTAGGTTGTTTGGTTGATCGTATATTGTCTAACGTCCCACTTGATGATTTTTCAATCAGATGAAGATGTCACCATTGCCGGTGAAGAGCTTTAAAATCTAAACCTATGCCTGGCGCTTACGGCCTTTCAGCAGGGAGGGATCTTTATCGTGCCACACTTGCTGTGACACGTGACCTCGGTTTGTGCGGTTTCATCCGAAGAACCGCCCCATTTAGTCGCCTCTTACGACAAGCAAGGGGTACTGAGGACCTATTGTAAGCCAAATCCCCTTGGGAAGAGCGTTAGTTAATCGTTTTACAAATTAACCTAGAAAAACATTATTGGGTCACATCTTTGTGTAAACGTGCAGTCGGGAATATTTTGTAAAATCACAACCTGCGACAAGTTATCCTTCTACTAGAAGATATGATTAGAAATAATTATTTTATCAAAATTTTAACAGTGTCATCACTGTGATACGAATTATTCTATTTATAGTGTTGGTTGGATGACATTGAAGCTTCCCAAGAGAATAGTCCCAGTTTCAAAAATTGATGCAAGACGAAGATGTGAAGAAATTGATATTGACGTTTTGTCGAAGTGCAATATTTTTATTTTTGTATAAAACAAATGCGTTTTGCAATTATTAAAATTTGAGCTTAAATCTCTTTGATCCTGGTTGTTTGTTTGACGTCCGCCACGAATTGTTATTCCATATTGAGACGACAAATATAAACCTGTGCGTAACGCTCATGGTATCTATTCACAAAAATCTTACGTTCAGTCGTGGACGTAAGATTAGCGTAAGTTTGTGTAAGGTGAAGATAACGAACAGTGATCAATCTCATAACTTCTCTAAGCATTACAAATAGATAGTTGAACAAACACAGAGCCCTAGACACACCAGAGGTGGGGTCAGGTGCCAAGGAGGAGTAAGCATCCCCTGTTGACCGGTCACACCCGCCGTGAGCCCTATATCCTGATCAGGTAAACTGAGCTATCCGCAGTGAAAATCAGTGTGCCAAGAACGGATTAAAATTGGTATGAAACACGCCAGACTGCATTTGACCCAATGATAGGTTGTATTAACGAACTAGATCGTTATAACGACCATAGAATTTGCGACATGCTGACTTCAGTCGAGATTGTTGAAACCCCTGTACCATCAACTTGTTTGTCAGTAGCTTACCTCGATTTAAAAACTCCTACAAGCAATACAAAATAGATAGTTGGGCAAACACGGACCCCTGGACACACCAGAGGTGGGACCAGGTGCCCAGGAGGAGCAAGCATCCCCCGCCGACCGGCATGCAATACTTTCAGAATGCTTGTTGTCCCCCAACGCAACGCGGAAGGGGACATAGCAATACCGGTGTCGTCCGTCAGTCCCACTTCACTTTATAGACGGAACTTCTCCAGAAACGGTTCAACGGATTTTTTTCATATTTTGTAGGATTGTTAGTCTGCCATGTGCATTCTCTCACCAGAGGGCGTGTTACACAAGCTTCACATACACCTCTGTCAACGCTTGGAATCACGTGATAATATAATCACATGATATAAACAATCATTCTCGGTTTCCTTTCCCTTTAAAGGTTCAGACAACAGGTGATACATCAGGCTCTTTTCATAGCCAACTGACACTTTAATAAGTGCATATATACCATCTAGCTGTTTGAATACGGATAGCTCCGTTTACCTGATCAAGATATGGGACTCACGGTGGGTGTCTCTTATTTTACAAGTTTTGTCGTATTTTTACAGCCTTTCTTACTTTTGATTCCATGTTTACATTTAAATCTCCACCACGTGTATATCCTACATTCATACGCATATTACGAAGTAGTTCCAAATTTATAATCAGAAAACGGTGATTTTAATCAATTTACAGTAAGCATCAATTTGATTGCACCAAAAACATATCATAATGTGACTAAATATTTAGACCAAAACATAAATGTTGGATCAAAGAAACTTTTACAAGATTTCTGTAAAAAGCCGTTGACAGAGGTGTAGTGCGAGGAGCGCACGGAACTCTGGGTAGAGAATGCTCCATGTGTTGATCATATTACGCCGCCATTTTGATTCGACAATATTTAAATGAGTTATGGTACTTTGTTCAATTTGTACATAGTACACTATTATAGAAACACATTGTGGACGCAACTCCTCCGAAATTTATTCAAATTTTGTAGGATTGTTAATCACCCTATGTAGTTGATCATATTGTGCCGTCAATTCGATTCGACAAATTTTACTGGAGTGATGGGACTTTTGTACTTCAACTGTTTTTGTGGCAGTGGGGGATATGGCTACGTGTAGCAATCTTGTTAAAATAGAATAACGAATGGCCATCGAGCTCATACGTTTTTTAAAGAATACAAAGTCAAGAGTAGGACAAAGGACCTCCCTACTTTAGTTGTGACATCCGGCTCCCGATGATTAAGTAAAACATCAAAGTTTCAATAATTGCAATCTACAATGTACCAAGATGTTCATTAATGTCTTAACTTAGAGGCTTGGCATTTTGGTTTACTGAAAAATTAACATAAGAGCTTTGAAATCGGGGTTGTCTGTTTTGTTATGCCCCCGAGATAGAAGATCGGGGGGCATATTGCTTTTGTCCTGTCTGTTATTTTGTAATTCTGTCTGAAACTTTAACCTTGCTAATAACTTTTGAACAGTAAGTGATAAAGCTTTGATATTTCACATGAGTATTCCTTGTGACAAGACCTTTCCGTGGGTACCAACATTATTAACCCCGTGACCTTGACCTTGGAGTTTGACCTACTTTTTGAAAACTTTAACCTTGCTAATAACTTTTGAGCAGTAAGTGATAGATCTTTGATATTTCACATGAGTATTCCTTGTTAGAAGACCTTTCCGTTTTTATTAAACTTTTCGACCTTGACATTTAACCTACTTTTAATGTTTTGTTTACATTGGTCATAACTTCTAAATGGTCAATATTAGAGCTTTCATACTGTACATGAGTATTTCTTTTGACAAGATCTTTCTACTGGTACCAATATATTTGTCCGTGTGACCTTGGCCATTATCGGGGGCATTTGTGTTTCACAAACACATCTTGTTAAATTTCTATTAATATTTATTGAATGACCGGTTTTTAGAGTTTTGTTTATATTGAGCATAAGGTTGTCCATATTTCTCTTTTCTCTTGATCCCATGGGGACCTGGGTTAAAATAGGCTTTCTGTACCCCTTGTTTGACGTAATGGGGTGGTCCTTCGGATGAGACCGCTAAAACCGAGGCCCCGTGTCACAGCAGGTGTGGCACGATAACGACCCCTCCCTGCTCAAAAACGCAATGTTGCAGACCTTCATGGGCAATATCCACGTTTTCATATCAATGAAAATGTTTTATGCAGGACGTTAGACAAAATACATCCAAAGATCCATTTAGTGGCCTCTTACTACAAGGAAGGGGTACTGAGGACGCATTCTAACCTGTGTCCCCACGGGGTGAGTCTCGCAGCAGGTTCACGGTTCTTAAAAAAATAATACATATATTTTAATGAGTGACCGCCCAGTATTCCGACAGTCCGACGGGTTGGTATTCCGACGAGCCGATAGTTTGACGGGCCGGTATGTCAGCAAGTACATTGTAAGATGACATGGATAACTTAATGAGTTTGTATATTTTAATCATTAAATCATGTAATAAAATGAATGTTAATGGGGTGGGGGTGGGGTCGGTCAATACAATAATATAGTCATCTTCGAAGTACAATATTCACCTCGTCCTTTTGGGCTCGGTGAATATTGTATAAGTCAGGCGGCTTAATCACTGTACTGACCTCCTGATTGGAGAGACGGTAGGAGAATTGCTGAACTCGATGTGATAGCACAAAACCTGGAAGAATGTAGGAGATGTGGGCAGCCTTTACATTTATCCGACTGTGTCGGAGAAACACGATTTGGACTGGCACAAATTCTACAAGTGCAGTGCTGATGCAGTGAGTGTATTGCTCATTTTGGGTGGATTAATACTGTTTTTACATTTATCTAGATGTTTTTTAATTTAGTAAAATGAATACAATAACACTCAATCACTTATATTTGAGTAGACTATGGCTCCGATCTTCTTTCTATTTTTTGTCATCTAATTCACACATAAAACCAGAGGTACATATTTGTTTAATTGATATACAGGGGTATTACATGTAAAAGTATCTGTAAATTAAAAAAAAATCATGATATGCTATCATGCATTTGTGGAATTAAATAAAACAATTCTGCACTTGTTATATATTTGTTATCTTGTTATATATTTGTTATCTTCTATTATGTGAAAATCATCTTCAAAATGGCTATTTTGGCCAAAAAATGTAAATATAAATTGAGATGATGTGAAAATATTAGGCTGAGAAAGGGCAGATTTTTTAAATGTATTTTAACAAGCATTCATATATGGACATAATATGTGAGTTTGAATGAAAAATCACAAGTGAAATTTTTAAAATATTCATATTAGTGGTGTTGCAGTGCCGTATTTTTAACTGCCGAGGACCTGTATCGAGTTCAATTTTGTACCACCATTATTAAAAAACATGAAACTATGTTAAAATTTCACTTTTAATTATTTAGTTAGACATATTTATTTCATATTTGAGGAAAGAATTGCAGCATCTTACCTCAACCAAAATTTGATGGACATGTTCTAGGACTTCTTCAATGAATTCTGATATTGCCGTTTGACAAATGGGTGTACACGTAATAAAAATACCATAATTTACTCATTATACTGACAACCCCTCCCCTTGTTTTTATCATACCCTCAAATGAACAATCTAAGTATTTAAACTCAAATGTTTGAGAAATCACAAGTATGTCCAGGACTAGGGACCTACCTTAACAGAATAATATACTTCATTTGTAAGGGGGTGGTTTTTTTTTTACTGAGGCATATTTCACGCCTTATCGTAACATTTTCTTCTACATGTACAATTAAGTCACTTCTTAAAAGGTCTTGACTCACCTGGATAACGACATCGGGGCTCTATTTTTCCTTTGTTTGCTCTGCTTGCTTTTTAGGCTTTTTTCCCCTTTTCTTACCTTTTTTGCCAACAAACATGGTTGGTGCTGGGTGCTTCGAACCCAGGTTTTTTTTTTCAACCCTAGGTTTTCATGGCCTTTTTATGCACCACTTTTGTTTCCAGTAAAGATTCATGATATTGCATTTTTATCGCATTTGTTTTTTGTAACAATATTGTGGCTGGAAGAACGCTGTTGTGTATTACTTTTATATACATGTATTGCATTTCTAGTCAAGATGCGGGTATGTCTCCCAGCCAATTTCGCTCTGTATTTTTAGGATTCAGATTTTACGTTATTTTTAATAAATGACAATCTTTTTACATCTAACATGTTTTTCTGTTATACTTTACATGGAAACAATCAGCTGTAATGTTGCCTTGGAGTAAGAGCAAATTTTAACATAAACATGGATATTGCAAGTATTATGAATGAATGTTATTTTTGCCAAATCATACCATTTATGTGAACAAGTTAGTTTTTTGTTTGTTTTTTTGTTGTTGAAATTTTACTTTCTGTACGCAGCAGCTCATTGCAACATTCATTTTGTTTTGATTGATTATACAGATTAATACTTACAACACGTGTAGCAGTCTTTCATCATCGACCAAAATATCATTTGCCTCATTGTCTTGATAATAGTTTCATAGACTACTAAATTCATAATCAGACCTAGTCAGTTAGATCTCAAAATGATGTAAGAATTTTTATCATGTCAGGGAGTAAGACACGGAAAGAATTAAACATATAAGTAACATTTAAAGGCTGTAATTATTTCTTTAAAAAGTTATGTATTTTGGCCAGATTTCAAAGCAATCCGGTTTATAAAGCTTGATGATGTTTGTCCGTCCCTGTAAAAAAAATGGTTGAATTTCTCTGCGATGGTAAGGGTCATTTACTACCTATTTTGCCTGTACTTCATCAGTTAGGAGTTTTAATTTCCATAAATACCGAGTTTCTCTGATTTAGTTCACACTTGAATGATTTTGGTCAGAAATTGATTGTCTGATTTTTAATCAGGCCGTGTCGATTTTTGCGGTTTCTGGTTATGTCCATAAAATAATGCCTGGCATGAATAAATTCTAAGTCTTATTAATTAAAGTTTTTGGTGATGGTCAACATGTCGGACTATCGGACCGTCGGAATATTAGACTGACGGACTATTGGATCGTCGGAATACCGCCCGTCGGACTATCGGGCCGTCGTAATACTGGGTGTGAACCATTTTAATGTTATAGTGTATTGAAACATATTTATATAACAGATGATTCGTGAACGGGGGAAGCGTCAGGTGCTAGGTCAGCCCCTTAATAAATAATGGAGCTTGGTAGATCATATATATTCCCTCATATATTGCATCTTTGTAAGCGCAGATATGGAATTCAGTATAGGTAGGGCAACTCACTTTCATTCGTCCCTTTGATAGTCAAATTATAAATGTTTTTAAACCTTCAACGTGATTTTGAAGAATCCCATCTATCGAAAGCAAATTTGAATATACATGGACTTATAATATTTCTCTACAGGCACGTGGTCCATATGAAAATAAAGGGAGTGATTATAAAAAACAGTAAACCACTTTGAAAGCCGGGTTTACTCTGGAATTTTACGTTTATTCTTATTTTCGAAAAACACTGCATTTGTATATGTACGTCATAATGTAGACAAAAGCAAATAGAAAATTTAAATTAACATGTATTTACAAAACAAGAAATACAAGCGGGGCTATTGTTTTGACGCATTCATCCTTTTGTCTGAAATGTACAATATTTAATTTTGACAAGTCACGTCAACTCGACCCAACCTTTTAAACAAATTACATAAATACCAGCAAACTTTCGCTTAAACACCAGTTGGAAACTTCATAAAAAACTCTGAACTACAATTAATTCAAGGTAAGAGTATTTCAAAGTATTGATTCAGCGAAATACGATACCCCCCAAAATTGCAGTGGAATTTTGTAAAATAATTGTGAATGTTTTATATTGTTAAACTCCATGTTTGTATTATTCACAAGTCTTTATGTAATAATTCAAAGGCAAAAAAAAAAAAAAAAATTAAAAAAAATAAATTATTCACGAAGACCATTTAATTGGTGTATTTCATGTATTAATTATCTAAAATATTGTTTGATCTATTAATATACGACCCAACATAAACACAAACGAAATCGACTTCATATAATATGTCTTTCGTTTCCTAAGACCATAACATGTGATGATCCTAAATTTAGAAAGATACCGGGTTATGGAAATTATGACGATAGGGTAGGAAGTTAAATGACTGACCACTCACGTGACCGATGTGTGTACTTGCATTTATTTAAAAAATATTTTGCACATACATATATGCATACGACACAGTAAACAACACCGAGGATATATCACGTGCATTCTATAGATAATACAGTTTATGTCGGACATGTCAATATAACACCGAGTTTATTTGTTTTACTTCACTTCATAGCAATGGACGTTCTAATTTTATTTTTATTTCACAGTCACACAAATATAGTGTAACATAATCGCTAATCATTGTTTTGTCGTTTCTTCTCTACAGATGAGGTCCACGTTGATAAGCTGTTTATTTGTGTGTCTCTTGGTGATTGATTACACATGCGCACAATGGAGTGTGGAGGGAGACGTCGGTACCAGCAAAGGGGGTGGATGGAAAGTCGGAGTCAAGGTCAAATTCTCGTGGGGAAGAAAGAAGAAAAGGAATAAACGCGGAGTGGTATGGTTATATTGATAATTGATGTATGAAATAAAAACGAAATAATAATTCTTTTTTTTTAATTTGTTCAAATGAATTTACAAAAGCAACTGTCTACATCAGTTTGTATAACCCATCCTAGTTTTAATTGTGAAGCCGTGTTGGTATTCAAAAAGAGGATGCTTCTATGCGAATCTGTTTGTGAAACTTCACAGCATTATGTATATGATTCTCTGAAATTATTATTACTATTAACGACACAAGAAACTATACTAAGGATACAATCATTGTAGTGTACACGATATCATTATCAATTAAGTTAACGTGAATTTGCTATCGTAATTTCAATTAATTCATTCTAGGAAATTTATCATTCGTATTTTAGTCTGTTAAAACGAATTTAAAAGGAAATGATACATTTTCATAAAATTATCTCGTATTTTATTAATTATGATGATTTCAATTACAATGTATTGGGATAAATGTAATAAAGCTATTTTCTAATTCCGTAAATTGTAATGTATTATAAAATGTGCTGTTATGATAAATGACATTTACTATAATTAGTGAAATTAAAACTAAGCTTATTATTTTATTAAAATAAAGATTTCGGATTTATTTAATATGTAGAGTTATACAAAAATCACATTTTGTACAGGAAGACCATGTAATTTTGCTCTAATTTTCCTCTAAATAGATTACATGTATGTATATCAATAACAAAAGCTTATATAATTTATCCCCCCTCCCCCCATCATGGAAACAGTAAAACAAACTTTTCGACAAGAAAAGAACAGTTAATATTGCTTTAATCAGTTATTATATGAATTGATATTTCCAAAATTGCAATCCGTTCTTTGACTCGCTATAACATCCAGTGCATTTACAAAATTTACTGTCTTAGCAAATATACATAACTGAAATGTACTTGATCTGCCTCGGAAGCATACATATATCTTCTTATAAAATGAATGTGCTAACTGCTCAATCTCTCAACGTTATTTCTGTGGAGATGTGACAGAGCTCTTTGACCGAGTCTGAAACGAAAATACTGAAATTCAATGTTTACAATCATTTTCTTGACCATAAAGAGATTCTTTTTAAGGAACCTAGTAATCAGAACGATATATAATATTGTTTTTATGCCTCCTATGAGAAGAAACCGTCCAAGCAATAACAAATAACCAAACACTGTAATGCAGTTTTGTCGAATATGTCATTTATTGAATGACATAAGGTAAATTGTTAAGTAAAAAGTATAACAAACCATTAAGGGGGATCACCTGAATAAACAATACCTGCTGAAACATGTACATAGGTGTCGGGTAAAGTGTGATTCCCCTTTGAGACTGACTAGAAAAATACATGTAGTGAAAGTACAATTACAAGTTATAGAGTACACGGAACATGCATACAATATATACATAAATGAGTTAATCCTTGGAGGCGTCCAAAATTGTGCCACAAGACCTCGCACAGTGAGGGATTGACGCCAACTAAGGAAAGAAAAAAAGTAACTTGTACCAAGATCCTACATTGTCCTTTATGTAGAATAAGTGAAAAAGAATTGTGCACTGATCTTTTGTTTTAACCATTCCGACAAACTACTGATTTTCACTTGTACGGCATGGCAATGAACTCTTGGATTAAATATTCCACTGGTTTTTATTTAACAGGATGTAGAGATGTTTGACGTAGTGATTATGTTGAGGAACAACAAAACCGGAAGTAGCGTTAGATTGTCTCCATGTGACTACGCCCTCTATGACCAAAATGGCGACCTGGAAGTTACAATGGCCGACTTTGAAATTATCTTTGAGCATGATGAGGAACAAAAGCATCAGCTGGTAAAACTAATGTTCAACGAACTGGACATCAATAAAGGTAAATACATAGCGAAAATCAACGAAGAGCGTTTTGAATTTGAATGTCAGTTGTCGAGGTACATGGGCGCTACAGAGCTCACAATTTTCTGTGAGAAGACTCGTGCCCTGGTTTGTTTACATATAAGCTAGATATACCAGTAAAAGTTCGTTTAAAGCAGATTTTTTTTTTCAATTTACAAGGTAATTCTGAACATAATGCAATAGTTTCTAGTGTTTAGCACCTCTCATTTTCTTATAAACCTGCCATTTTCTATCAAGCGATCAATATGTAAAAAAAAAAACCATGGCACGAACCTTGTTTATATAACACAGAAGTGTGAGTGCTGTATCTCGCTTGTAAATCAAAAACCGATATTCAAATTTTAGTTGACCATTAAAAATACGTTTAGTTAAGCACTGTAAACAATGAAAATGGAAAAATAAAATTTCAACCCCAACCGTGTCCACGCCCCTTTAAGTAACACATCCTATTACTCTCGTTTTTCAGACAACAAAATTTCCGCCAAGGAGTTTGAGGAAAGGAAACACAATGTGATTTCTAAGGATAGCTGCCAATTGTGAAGAATGCAACCAACGGTAGGACATTATTGATCGTTTTACAAAGCAATTTATCTAGATAAACATTACTAGGTCACATTTTCATGGAAACTCGCGGTCGGGGATGCTTTGTTAAAATACAAACTGCAACAAGTTAATATTAAAAATCAATTACACTTCAATTTTGATTATCACAATTTCGTTTTACCAGTGTCTCTGTGATGCCAATTATTATATTTCTAATTGTTTTTGTAGATTATTGGATTACATGTACCTTTATATAAACAGGAAGTCGAGCAAGAGAATAGTCTTAGTGTCCCCAATTGATACAAGACGAAAATATGGAGATATTGATGTCGACACCTTGTAGAAGTGCAATATTTATTTTTTGTATAAAAGAAGTGCTTTTTGCAATCAATAACATTCCAACCTAAATCTTTCTTGTTGGTTGATCGTTTGTTTTACTTCCCATCAAGAATGTTTCCCTCTTTGGTACGTCACCAGTTGTACAGGTTGTTGTAATTATGGGTTATGTGAGAGTTCACTGAAATATGGGGAATTCCTCTGTTTGAAATAATCACACGATTGTTAAATTAAAAAATTATTGTCACAAAAATTCAAACATAGTTCAGTTCATAATTTCAATATACAGACCGAAAAATAAAACTTCTTAACAATTTGAATAGAATTTTAGAACTGTCCTTGCAAATTTACACGTTTTAACTTTGACAGGTCCGTCTATTTGGATTTTACATTATCTGCTGGTGGACTGTTAGTCCCCGAGGGTCTCTACAGCCCAGTAGCTAAGTACTTCGTTACTAGCTTGAAAATACAGATGTATATTTAATTGCTGTTATTAAATTTAGAAATTCATTTCAAAATTAAGGATTATCTCCCTCATACATAGCTCTTATCCTTGGACGAATTTGGCTCCACTTTTTTGGCACGCTATTTTTGGCTATATTTAGCTCTAAAACTTCATAGTTATTTCGGATTTCGGTTGAGCATCACTGAAGAGACATTTTTGTCGAAATGCGCATCTGGTGCATCAAAATTGGTACCGTATAAGTTTTACATCCAATCAAATAAACTAAACAAAGTTCCAAATTCAGGGGAAAGCTCTATGACATTAATTTACAATAAAATGAGTGAGAGACAAGCATAACCAAATTAAAGAAACGCAATCCCAAGATCTGACCATAAATGTGATAACTGCAGAATCCAATTTCCTCTGCGACCGTGAAACAGGAAAGAAGTGTCAAAGTTGATAATTGCTATCACGTGTGAAAATTAAATCCTTAAAGATCAAACATCAAATTAAATAATTGAATTTCAATTCTAAATTTGGAAATCCTTATACCAAATCTAAAAGGAATAACAACAATGATTTTTAGAATCCCTACATATACATACATACAACGTACAAGTAAAGGACATGTGCTTAGCGACTAAGGCCGTAGTAGTGATGCTTGTACGACGTGCCAACAACTACCGTGATCTCCTTTATTAAGGTCATATCCCAAAGACCAGTGATTCCTACTTCTAAAGGCCTCCGTGGTCGAGTGGTTAAAGCGTCGCGCTCAACATCACATGGCCTCTCACCTCTGTCGGCGCGGGTTCGAATCCACTAGCGCCGGTAAGTGAGAAAGTTTCCCAGTTTACTTTCGGAAGGTCGGTGGTCTCTTCCCAGGTACATTGTATCTGGGTTCTCTCTTCCACCAATAAAAACTGGGCACCGCCAGATAACTGAAAAATTGTTGAGTGTGGCGGAAAACATCAATCAATCCTACTTCTAAATGTTGAGGATAGGAGCAGCTACTATCTAAGTTAACGTCTTAGGTCGTAGCAGTTAAGTTTCTATAACGTCCATATACCTACTAAAACCTCCGTTTTAAATGGTCAAATCCGAAGACATGCGATTCTCAATTCTAAATGTCGAGGTCCCGTGAGGATCCGGGTTAGAAGAGGTCCCCAGTACCATATTGCTTATCGTAAGAGGCGACTAAATGGGGCGGTCCTTCGGATGAGACCGCAAAAACTGAGGTCCCGTGTCACAGCAGGTGTGGCACGATAAAGACCCCTCCCTGCCCAATGGCAATAAGCGCCGAGTATGTATGTTATGTTACTTATTGGATTAGACTTGCTCAAGTATCTATGTTGTTTTTTATTACTTTATCATTTCGTCAAACTTTTACTGTGTTTAAGAAATCTAAATACCAGCTCTATACCATACTTAAATGTCACCAAACATACTATGTCTGGCATTATTAAAAAAGTAGTAAAGAGAACACTGATTATTAAACATAGAGACTTGAGCAAGTTTATTATTAAATGGACTATCGGATTCAAAATATTCATTTAAATACAATATTTTATATTTAAAAAAATATTAATCATAAGTACTACCAAGAAAGTCCATGTAGCATATTGGTTAACGCCTCACTGTGGCACGAGTTTGATCCCAGGATTGGCAGGGGTTGTGCGAGAGTATGGTGGTCACGTGAGTTTCCTACAGGTACTCTGGTTTCATCTCGCATCAATGTCTTTAGCATGGAGATGACGAAAAGCATGGATACCACACTGAAGAAATCGTCTTCTAACCGTCAGAAAATAAATAAATCTAAATTTCAAAGTGAATATTATATAATATTTAACTTCGTCAGTTTGAGCGCGCACACACCTTTATTTACGAAATAAATATTCGTATTTTTGTGACTGTTGTAGGATAACAACATCAGAGGTCGAGAAATGTTGGATTGAAATATATAAGAGGAAGCGTCATCTGAAGTTTATATATTGCAAACAACATTTCGAGATGGACAGTTTCCATATCGGACTACACTGCGTCGATATGAGATTCTTAGGCCACACATGTCCAGTTGGAGGCTCCCAGGAAATGTTGAGCTTGTAGAGGTTTTCGTTATGTCTACATTTTGCCATGCAAATGTTCACAATGAAAGGTGAAGATAACGTACAATGCGGCGATTTGATTGTTCGAGAATTATGGTGTTCGATAGTCGCAGTAAGTTATGAAGTATTTACTTCTGCCTGGAAACGTGTATTATTTCCCAAACAAATGCAAAAGTTCATTTTGAGTATATTTGAGTTTTTTCTGCAATGGCCGAGTTGTTAGAGCATCGCGCTCAAAATCACACGGAATCTCACCTCTGGTCGACTCGGGTTCGAATCCCGCTTACGCAAGTGAGAAAGTTTCCCAGTTTACTTGTGGAAGGTCGGTGGTCTCTTTCCAGGTACATTGTATCTGGGTTCTCTCTTCCACCAATAAACGAACAATATCCAACATTTTATGTGACGAAGAGCTCCCGGATTTCAAGAGTATAAAGAGTGTGTAAATCAAACTGCAGCTGCACTACAGAAAATGTTTACGAGATATTTGTAGCCTTCCCCTAGATTGATTGTTTGTTTTGCTGTTTTCCGCCACACTCAACAATTTTTCAGTTATCTGATAGCGTCCAGTTTTTATTGGTGGAAGAGAGAATCCAGATACAATATACCAGGGAAGAGACCACCGACCTCCCGAATGTAAACTGGGAAACTTTCTCACATACCAGCGAGAGTGGGATTCGAACCCGCGCCGACCGTGTGATTTTGAGCGCGATGTTCTAACCACTCGACCACGGAGCCCCCCCCCCCCCCCCCCTTTCCCCTAGAAGTTATAAACCAAAAAGACCTGGAGGCTTCATTAATCTAGCTAATATGGACCTCCGCAATGCCTTATCACGTGATTTATATATTTAGATGCATTGTATTGCTTGAGCTGCACAGCAACCGTCTCCCCGCGCCACTGTCATACTTTACAAAAGTGTGAGGACGGTAAGGTAAGATGGTTTCTCTCAATATACACAAGTGAAGATAACACAACGGCGACCAACCCCACAACTATTATTAAAAATCCAACATTAACAGTTTGGTAAACATACCAAAGCTGGGATCAAGTGCTTGCCTAGGAGTAAGCATCTCCTTGTTGACCGGTCACACCCGCAGTGAACCCTATATTCTGATCAGGTAAACGGAGTCGCCCGCAGTCAAAATCAGTATGTAAACGGCTTATAAAACACGTCAGACAGCTATCAACTCAGTGAAAGCTTGCATTTAGAAATTATTTGTCAGAAAACAAACTTATCATACGCAGAACATGGTCTTGCAAATCTAATCAGTTACGAGACATAGGCATGTATACCAATATATATATTATGAGCATTGCTTATTCCATTCTATCAGAAAATAATCGGTAAATGATTTATCCACGTTCATTGCTATGTTTCCTACAAATAATTGCATGCACGTGTATTTCTGGCAGAAAAAGATTTCTTTTTGGAAATTTTAAACTTTATCTAAATGCAAGGTGAAGATAACGAACAGTGATCAATCTCATAACTCGTACAAGCAATACAAAATAGATAGTTGGGCAAACACGGACCCCTGGACACATCAGAGGTGGGATCAGGTGCCTAGGAGGAGTAAGCATCCCCTGTTGACCGGTCACACCCGCCGTGAGCCCTATATCCTGATCAGGTATACGGAGTTATTCAATGTTTTCTTTTTACCAAAATTTATTTACATTTTTATTATTATTTTGAGTGATGTCTTAAAATATGCTTTGACTTGTTTTTGATTCTCTGTACTATTGGAGAAGAGCATATGTCGATTGGGTCTATGACAACTCATCGATACAACTCCTAGATGGGACGAGTAATAAAATGGACATCTCATAGATACAATTTATTGACATTCGTCAAAAATTGTCCAACCCCCCAAAAACAAACAACAAAACAATGATTAATTTTGTTTACGTCATTCAACATTATATTCAATGTTTCAATGGGATACATAGCACACTGATTTTGACTACGGGTAACTCCGTTTACTTGATCAAGATATGGGGCACACGGCGGGTGTGACCGGTCAACAGGGGATGTTCATTCTTCCTAGGCATCTGATCGGGTGATTGCCCAACTTTCTCTATTTTGTATTGCTTATAGGAGTTACGAGATTGATCACTGTTCGTTATCTTCATCTTTCATTACATGTTAAATTGGTTATTTTAACAAGCAAAGTTTGATTCATATGTTGCCTCTTTTTCATATAATATTATTGAATCATAAAATCTAAGGAACCAATTAATGGACGCCCCCCCCCCTCCCCCCCTGCACCGCTCCTCCTCCGCGATTTAGGATCTAGAGCTTTTGCTACATTTGTTTGATTTTGCTTGTCAAGATTTTTCAGACAATGGTGAAACCAGCTTCACTTTGCCTACCCATCTTTGCAAACACTGTTACATACCCGGTTTTATTAATTTATATTATTATACTTTCATGTAAAATACTCGAATCTGATTGGTTGAGAAGCATTTGAAGACAGAAAACATTGTTACCCTATGAGAACAGAAAGCACGCGCTCCAGTGTGATAGTATCTATAAAGGGCACCAGTACTTGACAACGGGTGATGTTATGAAAAATGTCACATGCGTCATATTTATGCTCGTACTCTCATCGATATACAAAATATCACATGACAGTGATTAGTCAAATGTCAACAGACGAAAGTCTTTCTGCTTTGTTGTTTATATAACATTTAGTATAATAAAACAAATATTGCATGTAGTTGAGGGTAACATTGAACATTTTAATTCCGAGAAAACCATTTTTGACTGAGGCGTAGCAGAAGAAAAATGTTCTTCGTAAAATCGAAGAAACTAAGTTTTGTTATTATAAGAGATATGAAACACTGTACAACCTGTTAAAACTCAGTCTATAATAAAGATTTTGATACCGTAAGCTTTACAATACCCTATTTATTACTACTATTTTATCTGAAGCTTATGAACCCATCCGTAAGCACGCCCCTACTTCCGGTGTAAGGGCAATGGCTGCACAAATGGGGGATATTATATGTCAAGCCCTTGCTGTACTTTAGATAGCTTGTTTATTCTTGAAGAAAGTAATGCCTTGAAGAAAGTAATAATACTACAGCATGTTTTTCGTAATTTCCTTTTCATGAGGAAGATCGATATCTTCACCCACCATGCACGAGGAAACGTGTAAGTATTTAAGTTTTGGATTCTTCTCGCATGAGAGAAGTTTGTAAATATTTGGTGTGCGATACACCGACAACGCATGAAAAGTGTCTTTACCCCACCTCTGACAAGTTAGCTGGGAGATTCTGAATAGTGATTGGCTGATTACAGTCACGTGAAGAGGTGGGATATTCTATCCCACGTCACCGTCAAAATTTATACCAGGCTTCCTTGCGAGTTATCTTTCTTGTTGCATTTGTCAACAACAATGGCGGCCAAACGGTTTGCAAGTTTGGCAGCAGACGAGATCGAAAAAAAGGAATTACTAATAATCACACTGGGTATACATGTACATATAATGGTATACATATACTGGTATGATGTTTGTCCGTACAAAAGTTCGTTTAAATAAAGTCGTCTTTGAACAAGGAATATTTATAGTATGGTGTTGTATGTAGTTCCTGTACGCAATAGCCTCATGCATATTATCATAACAGGTCATCGGTGGGGTAAATTCGTTACCAGGTCAATAAGTTTTATAGAACTTAGTGACCTGGTATCATCCAGTACCAGGTCACTAGATGATTAGGTAACTAATAATGTCACCCTTCTAAAAATGTTGTGCTAGGGGCATTGTCTAAAATGTGTTCATTCAGGTTCCAGCCCCGATGGAGTAACGGGGCTTGTCCAATTTCAATTTTAGCTAGCCGTGTTTTAAACTACTTCTGCAAACAACGATGGATGTTCTCTCAAGGTATTCCATGTAGTGTTGAAAATCCTCAACCATTGTTACATAGAACTGTTTGAAGCTGTTGACGAGTTGGTGTCATCCATTAGTTGTCTTTCATTGACTTGTTGAATCGCTGATGTTTACTTTCGATTAGTTGACTTTTGGTAAATTGTACATTACTGAGAGTTGTGGTGAGATGAGTTAAATTGTTCGTACCTGCTGTCGATGTTATCTGCTTAGATCAATCTTGAAAACAAATGTAAAAGGAAGCGTAGCATAACTATATGACAGAGAAACGAAGAAAATCACTGAAAAATCGAATATATCTATAAATTCATGTCTTATGGTTCAATTATCTGGCATACATCATCAGAAGGAGAGCCGTTTTCTTCATCAAAAAGTGATGTTTTTTTTATTTCCCCTGTCTGTTGCATTTTCCTTTTTTGTAGGTTTGTTTTACCCAGAGGTATTCAGGAATCAATGGAGAAGTTTTATATGACACTGGATGTCATACACCATCTGTAAGTTGTTATAATTAAACGACGTAGATAACGTACAGTAATAACATATTAAAATCATCACTTTACTACAAGGTGGATGTCCACGAAATGGTAGAATTTGCATGTAAAATACATTGAAAAAGGTTAGGAATATACTTTTACGATAATGTAATCTTTTGGAAAAATAAAATTATGTGACGAAAAGGTTACCGTAGTCGATTGACCATGTAAATCATGTTTACCACGTGTTATAGAAATCTTAGCGATGGGTTGCTCTAAAGCATATGACATATTTCGTGTTGGTGGAACACGTATTAAAGGGGCCAATAAGTATCAATATGAGATCCCTGTGGTGAAGAAAAGAAATTTATTTCTCTGATCCATGTATTGAATTGTCAGCATTGAATATTTAGTTTACATGTATCTGTTTAAAATGATACTTTCTTTAATGAGTTTGATATAAAACTGTCACTGAAGCGATATTGAGTAGGTAGTCCTTTACCAAATTTGCAAATTGCATGATCCCAGGAGTAATTTCTTTTGGTTCCCATGGCCTTTATCATTTGAAATACTTCTTTAAGTTTAATAATGCGGTATAATAACTAAATGCAGATTTAGAAGAAAAAACAACCCAGAAGATTGACCAAAGTTGTGAGTTTCGCAGCGCCAGTGTTTTGACTTTAGGGCGGGTCCAAGTTGGTCATTATCGTGTTAGTGTTACATATATTGTATCATGTAAATTATTTCATCAGTATAGACACTTTCAGAGGGAATTTTAAGTTTTCAGAACTCATCTTGTTTTATACTGTTGTTGAATATTAGAATTCATCTTAGATATACAGAACAGGAATATTTCTAGATTTCATAGCCCTTGCGAATAGTGATACTTTTAACTAATTCTCAGGTGACCGATACGGCCTGTGAGCCTCTTGTTTATGTCTTATATATAAAAACACTTGCGTATTACAATGTACGTTAAACTAGTGTTGTGTATTTATGACAATAACATCTTCAACAATGTCATTTTTCAAGTTTGCAAGAATATCTGTAAAAATATATATTCTTGTATGATCCTGAACTTTTTTGTCCAGTACGTCAAACTTGTATATAATTTTTACTAACAATATGTCATCTTTATACAGATTTGTTCGAAAACGACGCCCCAGGATTTAGTAATGAACCCGTGTCATAACCCCGCCTATTCCCGCACAGAACAGTGTGTAGAGTGCTGCTCATCGGATGCATGTAACCATAAGGGATGCGGAAGTCCAGGTTACTTACTACTTAACTTAATCCTCTACGTGCATGTCTGCACATAAGGCTGAAATCAGCTCCCGTCACACTTGTCTGTCCCTTGCCTTCTTTTCTGCTTCTTTCCAGGTTAGTCTCATCTCTTTCAACTCTCCATCTATCATTCTTCGCCAGGTTTCTTTTGGTCTTCCCCTCTTTCTTTTCCCTTCAGGAGTCCATCTGAGAGCGACATTTGCTGAGCATGCTTTGTTCATTCTCATGGCGTGCCCTAGCCACCTCCATCTGCGTTGTTTAATTTCTAATTGGATGATAAGTCCAGGTTAGAGAGTAACTATTAATTCACATTTGACCGGCGAATCTCTCACGGATACCGTAACCTGACCGTGTCTGCCTTGTCGTGCGGCTTCCCGCAATTTCATTGCGATGACAGCGAAATTTTCGTGCAAAATGTTGGACTTCACCTCGTGGCCTCAACGTATTCTTTTGTTTAAGGTTATTCAATTTTTAAAATCGTAAAGTCCGTAGTATGTGCACATATCGTAGATTGTATTGCACGGATTCTGCACAGTCACTTTCCGGGAAAAGTGCTTAGACTCGCGATATTTTGAGGTAAGATTTAATAGTACGGACATTGTAGATAGTCTCGTGGGTATATTAGAAAAGTTCTCGCTCAGCTCTCGGTTACGACGGGAATGCTCTACCACTGGCCCTCTTCCGATCGCTTCTTTATGCTTTACATTTCAAATTAAATGCAAATCTGAAGTACTACACCATGAACGATCATGGCCATGCTGAAAAGATTCAGTAACGCAAGGGTTCTAGATTTTTGAAGCGATCGGTATATTTATTTGTCTCAATAAACAACATAAATGAGAGTTTTCTTTGTCTAACACATACCGCATGGAACGCACAGAAGTATTAAGAAACAGAATATGCCCAATACTTTGAATGAAAGTACTTACTTTTGTCAAGCACTCGTGTTTAATATCGAACACCTACGGAAATTTGCACGGATGTTTGCTATATGAGCTGAATTCAAGATTTGAAACAATTTGAGAAAGAACCATGATAATCTGTTTCAAGAATATAAGAAGACATTTAATTTCGTACTAAATTGGAATTCATAATAGTCTTTATTTTGACGAACTTCTTGAAAATGAAAATAACGCAGGGTGAAAAGATGAAAGATGTAACATTACTAAGGTGAAAAGGTATCAAAGATTCCCACATTGATTAATATCATTGAAAAGAATCTTTTGAAAAATCACTATAGCTGAACAACAGCAGGGCCAGTGTGACAATCTTTTGACATTGGAAATGACTTTCGTTTGTTTCAGATTATCCCACCAGACGAGGCCCTCTTTGTTTCAACTGTCCGCAGGCGGAAAACCCCGCCCTCTGTAGCGCTGTCCAAGTCTGTGACGAAAATGAAGTAGGAAATGTTTACTTCTGGTTTAAAAGTCACATGTTGTTCCTCGTGGACCATATGCTATTTCTATCATAAGATTAACCAGATTAGATATATTCTACATTTTCATTGTACTCGTTTCACACCTTTGGACTACCTGTGTAAAAAGACAACTGGTACGTTACACTAGTCTCCCCCGGGGCCATGTTACTTTCATGTAATTCAAAGTATTACAAAGCACATAACAAGTGCACGTTTGACGTAAAACATTGACTTTATTTAAAATGAAGTCGTTGCACTGGATTTGAAGGAATGTTTCCATTATCAAAATGTATGAATATGAAATACAAGTATAAAAATGTTTTCACATTTCCATGCTAATCAATAATATGACACAATATTCTATTATAGATTTCGTGATATTTTTACAGATATGCCACATACACGAGGAAGTGGAATTTGGAAAATCGTACTTTGTTCAATCTTGTTCCCAAAAGCACGTCAGTATTTTTTTTCTGAAGTTTAATCTGATCTTTTTGTATATATTCTCAACATAACAGAATTTTTCCAGAAGCTCTGTATGAGAAAAATATGATGGTCATATTTTGTATAAATTTTATATCCCATTTCATTTTGTCCATGGTCGCTGTTTCTTTTGTCATGTGAAATTGGACCATGCTAGATATTTAGCAATGATTTCAAGGTATGATGATTGCATATGGAAAAAGCGCCTGTTTGTCAGAACCAAGGAATAAACCTAATAGTGTTTTTCGTTTGATCTAGTTAATCTATTGAAAAAAGACGGAAAACCTATTGCAAACAGTTCCAGTCCAGTTTTGGATAGATATTTTGTTCAAGCAAAGTAGTTTTAGATTCATTTTTATCGTTTAATTTTGTTTGGTATATAAATGACAAAGGTAGGTTCACACTTTTTTTTACTTTAATAGTTTAAACAACTCTTAGTCCATATGCAGGTGATAATGAAATGTTGCTAAAAATATGAGGAAGTAACGATGGAGAAGCTGGCGTCCTAACTTTGTCATAACCATTAATTGAATTGTCATAACCATTAATTAAATTAAATTGTCATAGCCATTAATTAAATTGTCAAAATGCATACATTACCGATTTCAATCATTATGCTGGAGTTCCTCATTGAAAATATCTTGGTAGACTGATGATCGGGTCTTCCAACAAGGAGTTGGAATTCCCTTTGGCATGAATTGTGTCCCTTTGTTAGCTGACATGTTTTGATATGAAGCAGAGTTTATTCAACGCTTCTACGTGAAAAGAAAAAAAGATATCTTGCTGTGGCCTTTAACTCGACGTTTAGAAATACGGTCGTTTTATCTATTCACTATAGTCATTTTCATTTGTATGTCGATTCGATATATCCGCGTGAATTCGAAGTAAAATACACCAAAACGGCCTCTACATTGCTTCGTAGTCAAGATATTGTATTGAAAATAAATATTATTAACAAACTAACAATTCAACTGTATGACAAACAGGATTATTTCAGCTTCTCCGTCGTTAACTTCCCATATTTATGTAGCAATACTCCATTATCATCTGCTTATGGTATTTATATCTCTCCACTGATTCAATTCTCATAATTCGCAAGAGCTTATTCTGCGTATGATCAGTTTTTCGAGGTGACGTAAGTCAGCCTCGTATGTCAGACCCCAGCTTCAATGGCGCCCTGTTTTAATCACTACCATTTGCGAAATCACTTTGATTTTTAATATAAGAAATTTGTTGTCACATATGCTAATGCAACGTAAAAGCTGTCACAATTCACTTTGAGATTGATATAGGATCCATATGTTTACCCTCTACAATAAACGAGTTAAATAAGAATTTATGAAATCGCAATTTTTATCCCTTCGATATGAAACAAAGTCCACACATCAAAAGGAATCGCGAATTAGTGTTTAGGTTTGTAAACAAGATCAAAATTATTTGTCGTTTGCCAACATTTTATTCCACGATCTTAGAAAAACAGAATTGGACTGTAGGAAACGATTTGCATTGCTTCTGTATTCATTCGCATTTTCACATATAGACGGGGAAAACATGGTCTATTTTTCTCTAGGAATTCTGGGTAAACATTTTCTTATGTCTGAAAATTATGTTAATTAGCCGATTTATCGCCTATCAAAAAATAGTTCACATTGATACTATGTTCCATTTTTATTAAACTGTTATATATAAATTCTGTTTTATGTCAGATTGAAGAAGTCTTCCTTGTATGTGATCTGTTGTATTTATCAAGCAGAAATTGTGTGTAATTAGAATTTTAATATTAAGCTCTGCACTATTTCTCTGTATCCATACGCGCCACGCTATCCTGTTTATCAACAAGGAGAAAACGTCTTGCCTGAGAGAACTGATATATTCTTGCCAACGCATTAACTCAAGGTAATTATCTGAAACCCAATGTGTTAATTTCGTACAATTTTACCAAATATTTCTTTTGGACGCATTTTTTGAGATTTTAATACTAAATCTGGGTGTAAACATGTAATTTTCGATCGAAAGGGCCGAGCGCCATTTCCCGCGCTCTTTCATGGTCAAGTCAGATAACTGTAAACATTGATTAAGAAATATAAATGAACATGTTTTTGTGAATATATTTGTTATTCAAGAAAATAACTCCATTGGAAGTAATATATTGGAAATCAAGTTTGCATTTCTTTGTCACGAAATATGATTTATCTCAAGAGTTGAATGAATTATCTCAAGAGTTGACACTAGTTTTCAAGAGTTGATATTTCAAGAGTGGAAATTTTCTTGGACTGGTTTAACTTTGACTCAAGAATTGAATGAGTTATTTCAAGAGTTGACAGTTGTTGTCGTCATCAGATATGAAGGATAGCAAAAAAAGAAAAAATCATGATTTTGATAGTCATCAAAGGGAGAGCCCAAAATCTGTCAAAAAAAAGAAAACGTCACAATGTAAGAAAAGATCCCATAATTTTGAAATGCGTGTCTGCCAACTTTCATCAAGGGTCAGAAACTTTCTCAGAATATAGCAGAGGTAAACAATGTGTAGCAAATTCACTTGTGTGCATTGCATTTAATGAAGTTAACCAAAAATTGTTTGGAGATTGGGATGCGAATGATATTCATTTTGTTCTCGAAAAAGGTGATGTTTTATACAAGCATGCAAGGCAGGCCTGTCCACATGAACATCTTAACCCAGAGGACTTGCCCAAAAATGTTTGCATTCAAAATCAGTTGCTTCATGTGTCTGCTTTACCAGTTTATGCAGGGGAAATACAATCCACTTTTAAAGATAACGGCCCTTTCCTCTCTCTTGCTACAGCACTGAATTTATGCTTTGCAAATACCAAAGATGGAGGTATATTTATATGCAATGGCAGTTATGTTGCTGTATTCTGCTCAGGCAATCTGTTCCATGTTTTCGATCCACATGCACGTGATGCAAACGCAAATGTTAAGGCAGACGGTTGCTCTGTTTTGTTGACAGTCAGTGGTTTTTCAAATTTACAAGCTCTTTTGAGAAAACTCTTTGGGCGTGAAGAGGGTGCAGCTTTTGAATTGTATGTAGTTTCAATGGCAAATGTAGAAATGATGCCTCTTGTCCAAAGACATGTCCAAAGACAAGCTGAAGTCACTGCCAAACGTCACCTCGTTTCAGTACCTTCAGTACTTTGATTTAATCGAGACAGACTACTGACAAACACGTTGATGTTACCAGGGTTTCAACAGTGTCGTTCAAAGTCAGCATTTTGCAAATTCTATTTTCGTTATAACAATCTAGCTTGCAAATACAACTTATCATTGGTTCAGATGTTGTCTGACGTGTTTCATACCGATTGTTAGGCCTTTCTTGGCACACTGATTTTGAACACGGATTACTCCATTAACCTGATGAAGATATAACGCTCATGGCGGCTGTGACCGGTCCACAGGGGATGATTACTACCCCTATGCGCCTGATCCCATCTCTGGTTTATCCAGGGATCCGTGATTGTTTCAATCCTAAGTTGACTGAAGTAATCCCGTTTTTAGTTGTTCGCTGTTAATATTTTTGAGTATTAAAATATCTAAGTACGAAGTAGATGTGGAATGATAGAGTGCCTGTAAAGTGCGAAACGAAACGAAATCTACCGAAACGAAACAAAACCTACCGAAACGAAACCCACGGAAACTAAACAGATTGTATAACCGAACTCTTTTAATTATAATAATTTAAAATGGTATCTTAGGCTCCTGTGAAAGTTACCACCTATAAATAAAATTCGCCTCCCCTTTGATGTAGGCTTTCGGCTTGACTATTACAAAGTTTTATAAGCTGGAAAGGGGGGGGGGGGGGGATAAGCACAAAATACATATCCGTAGTTGATTAATTGTCATGTACAATTAGTTTCGTATCCATAAATTTCAGAACCTAGGGTTACAGTCTCAGAGATCTGGGGAAACACACTATACGAGGGGTGGGGTCGACGACGTTGGATCCGCCTTTGGGCATAGATACATTGTTTGATGAAGCTGGTGTCTGAGAAAATTGAAAGCAGGAAGAACTCTTAACCCCTTATTTTATCTCTAATTGCTGAGGTACGAGTACTTTCAATAATGGAATTGAAAACGGGACGGAAAACTGAATTTTTTTTAATGCAATAATATTAGGAGGAGGTCGGCATTTTGTAAACTGAAAAGGCTTATGAACAAGGGAATGTTAAGCAGAAATCACAAAGAGAACGGGAAGACTCATAATCCACCGTTTGATATACTACATACAAATGCACAATATCCACATGTATACATAGATTTGTCTTTAGAGCAAAAAATACTGAAAAATGTATTTATGCCCAAAAGTGGATCCAACGCCGACGACCCCATCC